>NW_026970878.1:0-73940 GCF_963678635.1 Symsagittifera roscoffensis
GAAACGAGTGGAAATTTTTGATAACGTGAATAACTGCCTACCCTGCCTTCTTGGTCTGCCTTTCATGATAGATAAAGAAGGTTTTTGTACATTGGGAAACAATTGCTGTACAACACGAAACATTGGACAGCGCTACCTATATCAGCACAAACAACGACTGGTGTTCATAATTTTGCAATAGCAGCGAGAAATTAACGAGTTACCAGCAGACATTCAAAACCGGTTAAGAAAAAGCATCAAAGATGAAAACGATACCACTCTCAGTTGTCAAGAAAGTTTAGTTGAAAGTGTGCAGAAGTTCAAAGAAAAAAAACGGAATACTTGTAGCTGATTCACTGATGGGTTTTAGCCAAAGAAAATTTCTCGTGAAAAAACTGACGTTACAAAATGAAGCTATTAACATATTTCATGACAGCAAAGATGCTCATTGCACCGTCAGTAGCCAAGAAGGTTTAGTTGAAGGTGTGCAAAAATTCAAAGGAAAAAACCGGATTACTTGTAGCTGATTCACTAATGAGTTTTAGCCAAGCATAATTTCTCGTGAAAAAACTGACGATACAAAATGAAGCTATTAACATATTTCATGACAGCAAAGATGCTCATTGCACCAATTAAAAAACCAGATTCGAATAAATTGAATCTTTTGTAGCAAGGATTGACCGCTGAATCAGTAGCCCTTACAATTGGATAATTATGTTAGGCTCGGGGTGCTTAATTTTCATCAGAAGCAAACGAGAAAGAACAGATGGGAGTTGATAGACATAATCCAGTCCTTTCATGCAGTTCAACGGACTTAGGATTTTCAGATAGAATCATGCACAAAATCAAATTGAATGCTGATGCAAAACCATTTCGGCGGGCATACGGAAGTATGGAATTTGAAAAGCGTAAAAGTCATGAAAAATATCGCGGAGGAATTAGAAAAAGACAACCTAGTTGAACCAATTCCTTCAAAATGCGCAGCCCCATCCTCACTCGTTAAGAAAAAGAACAGAACGCACCGATTAGTCGTTGATTATAGACGACTAAAAAGTCAGATTGAAACAGGCTGGCCTCTACCAATAATATGTGATGTTATCGACTCATTGGACGTTAACAAGTTTTTCTCTAACTCAATTTGCTACACGAAACTTATGGAAATTTTGGTTAGGTAAAGACTTTTCAAAGAATTCAATAAAAATTTAACAGAACTAAAACGAGCAGACATATGCAAGATTGGGTTAGTAGATGTGAAAAGTGTAGAGTCGAAAAGAAACCTAGACAGAAACAAGTGCATCCACTTCAGTCATGGAAGCCCAGCCATCCAATTTAGTAGGTACCACTGGATATCATGGACCGTTAACGGAATCTGAAAAATTCAGAAACATTATACAAACTGGAGAGCAGTACCCTTACAAAAATAAGAAGCCCAGACAGAAACCTAGGCAAAGAATTTTGATTCGTTCTATTACGGATCACAAAAAATTAAAGATATCGTGAATAATCTTAATTTTGTGATTGGTAGAAAATTGTTTTACACATTTGTCAAGTCTACCTGACAAGCATATAGAAACAAGAGGAAAACGCGGAAAACTCGGGACAATAAAAAACATTGAACCTCACGAAACCAGTTGGCAATTTTTGAACCATAACAAAATCTAACCTTTAATGCTTTATAAACCAAAGATAACTTCTGTAAGCTACTGCGATTACTTTAAGATGTATGATATAAAAACAATTGAAACATTGAAATCCGAAAATGTTTACAAGCAACTTAGCTGTTGCACGGACACTCACAACTATACCCACATCCTACGACACAACCCTATTCGGTAGTGTCTTTTCCGCAAATGCAATTACGCTGTTTGCAATTTTTAGAGCTTAATCGAAACCCTATCGCGATACTGACTTCTTAGTTTAATAATTTCAAGCTTAGATTTTTGCACGGTATGGGGTTCAAGCATTGGGAGCCAAATCTATCATGGAACGCGTTGAATTGTCTTACATTTTTTGGTTCGAGACCTAAAAGCCAGTCTTCAAATTTGCTGGCAAAAGTTAGGAACCATTTTTTTGAATTTTGTTTTCCGGAGCTATTTCAATTTTTCCAAGATTCAAATCACCGTTTAAGCGCATCATTATAAGTTCCATTCACTTGCTCCAAACCAAAAATTTCGCTTAAGGCGTTTTTCGCTTTTAATGTTGAGGCTAAAAAGCAGGTGAAGCAAATGGACGAGCGGAAGAGACACCCAAGCCACCTTTAGATGCCTGGGGAACTGCTTGTAATATGTGGTTGACAACCATTTTCGCATTAGTGGCTTTGCTTAATTAGCAGTGTTTTGGTACTTTCTTGAGTACTCGGATTTTTGTGATAGTATTAACATAAATATCTTGCACTAAATCATTACCTGTTACTGCTTGATTAACAATTTTTTTATCAAGGCATAAAAACTTTGAAACCATTGATCAGTATCACGCAAAAATGCTCTCATTACCATACACAATAGTCGTTGAATTAGTACAGTAACTTTGTAACATCAATAAAACGTAGAAAAAGGTCAGAGTTTTTTTAAAAGTTTTTTGCTTCAATGGGTTGTATAAAATGGGATGAAATTGTTATATCAAATAAATAATTCATCAAATTAGGAAGGAAACTGAATTTTTGAAAACCATGTTTAAATAAATCTTATGTTTATTCTCTGGTCGAGGTCGCTCAGAGGCGGGCCTGAAACTTGAGGATGGGGTTTAGGAAGTGGAACGGCATTTCAAGTGGAACGGGAAAAAAATTAGCCCCTTTGGAACATCCTCTACATTTTAGAGGATGTCATTCATTTTGTCCGATAGACTTTCCGCCGAAGAAAACACGCATTGTTTGGGTACTTTCTTGTGTACTTGGATTTTTGTGATGGTGTTAAAATAATTATCTTGCACTCAATCATTACCTGTTACTGCTTGATTAACACATTTTATCTCAACGCATAAAAAAGTTTGAAACCATTAATCAGTATCACGCAAAAATGCTTTTTGATTATCATACACAAAAGTCGTTGCATTGGTACAGTAACTTTGTATCATCAATAAAACGTAAAAAAAACGTCAGATTTTTTTTTTTACTTTTTTGCTTCAATGGGTTGTATAAAATGGGACGAAATTGTTATATCAAATAAATAAATCATCAAATTAAGAAGGACACTGAATTTTTGAAAACCATGTTTGTACACCGTTTTAAGTTGTAAGCGTTTCAAAATTCAAACCATTGTTAAAAACAAACTTGAAATTGCAAATCTTATGTTTATTCTCTGGTCGAGGTTGCTCAGAGGCGGGCATGAAACTTGAGGATGGGGTTTAGGAAATGGAACGGCATTTCAAGTGGAACGGGAAAAAGGTTAGCCCCTTTGGAACATCCTCTACATTGTAGAGGATGTCATTCATTTTGTCCGACAGACTTTCAGCCAAGGAAACACGCAGTGTTTTGGTACTTTCTTGAGTACTCGGATTTTTGTGATGGTATAAATATCTTGCACTAAATCAATACCTGTTACTGCTTGATAAACAAATTTTTTTATCAACGCATAAAAACTTTGAAACCATTGATCAGTATCACGCAAAAATGCTTTTTGTTTACCATACACAAAAGTCGTTGCATTGGTACAGTACCTTGTATCATCAAAAAAACGTAAAAAAAATTCAGATTTTTTTTTAAAAATTTTTCTGCTTCAATGGGTTGTATAAAATGGGATGAAATTGTTATATCAAATAAATAAATCATCAAATTAAGAAGGAAACCGAATTTTTGAAAACCATGTTTGTACACCGTTTTAAGTTGTAAGCGTTTCAAAATTCAAACCATTGTTAAAAACAAACTTGGAATTGCAAATCTTATGTTTATTCTCTGGTCGAGGTTGCTCAGAGGCGGGCCTGAAACTTGAAGATGGGGTTTAGGAAGTGGAACGGCATTTCATGTGGAACGGGAAAAACATTATCCCCTTTGGAACATCCTCTACATTGTAGAGGATGTCATTCATTTTGTCCGATAGACTTTCAGCCAAGGAAACACGCAGTGTTTTGGTACTTTCTTGAGTACTCGGATTTTTGTGATGGTATAAATATCTTGCACTAAATCATTACCTGTTACTGCTTGATTAACAAATTTTTTATCAACGCATAAAAACTTTGAAACCATTGATCAGTATCACGCAAAAACGCTCTCATTACCATACACAATAGTCGTTGCATTAGTACAGTAACTTTGTAACATCAATAAAACGTAGAAAAAGGTCAGACTTTTTAAAAAAAACTTTTTTTGCTGCAATGGGTTGTATAAAATGGGATGAAATTGTTATATCAAATAAATAATTTATCAAATTAGGAAGGAAACTGAATTTTTGAAAACCATGTTTGTACACCGTTTTAAGTTGTAGGCGTTTCAAAATTCAAAGCATTGTTAAAAACAAACTTGAAATTGCAAATCTTATGTTTATTCTCTGGTCGAGGTCGCTCAGAGGCGGGCCTGAAACTTGAGGATCGGGTTTAGGAAGTGGAACGGCATTTCAAGTGGAACGGGAAAAACATTAGCCCCTTTGGAACATCCTCTACATTTTAGAGGATGTCATTCATTTTGTCCGATAGACTTTCAGCCAAGGAAACACGCAGTGTTTTGGTACTTTCTTGAGTACTCGGATTTTTGTGATAGTATTAACATAAATATCTTGCACTAAATCATTACCTGTTACTGCTTGATTAACAATTTTTTTATCAAGGCATAAAAACTTTGCAACCATTGATCAGTATCACGCAAAAATGCTCTCATTACCATACACAATAGTCGTTGCATTAGTACAGTAACTTTGTAACATCAATAAAACGTAGAAAAAGGTCAGATTTTTTTAAAAAGTTTTTTGCTTCAATGGGTTGTATAAAATGGGATGAAATTGTTATATCAAATAAATAATTCATCAAATTAGGAAGGAAACTGAATTTTTGAAAACCATGTTTGTACACTGTTTTAAGTTGTAGGCGTTTCAAACTTCAAAGCATTGTTAAAAACAAACTTGAAATTGCAAATCTTACGTTTATTCTCTGGTCGAGGTCGCTCAGAGGCGGGCCTGAAACTTGAGGATGGGGTTTAGGAAGTGGAACGGCATTTCAAGTGGAACGGGAAAAACATTAGCCCCTTTGGAACATCCTCTACATTTTAGAGGATGTCATTCATTTTGTCCGATAGACTTTCAGCCAAGGAAACACGCAGTGTTTTGGTACTTTCTTGAGTACTCGGATTTTTGTGATAGTATTAACATAAATATCTTGCATTAAATCATTACCTGTTACTGCTTGATTAACAAATTTTTTATCAAGGCATAAAAACTTTGAAACCATTGATCAGTATCACGCAAAAATGCTCTCATTACCATACACAATAGTCGTTGCATTAGTACAGTAACTTTGTAACATCAATAAAACGTAGAAAAAGGTCAGATTTTTTTAAAAACTTTTTTGCTTCAATGGGTTGTATAAAATGGGATGAAATTGTTATATCAAATAAATAATTCATCAAATTAGGAAGGAAACTGAATTTTTGAAAACCATGTTTGTACACCGTTTTAAATTGTAGGCGTTTCAAACTTCAAAGCATTGTTAAAAACAAACTTGAAATTGCAAATCTTATGTTTATTCTCTGGTCGAGGTCGCTCAGAGGCGGGCCTGAAACTTGAGGATGGGGTTTAGGAAGTGGAACGGCATTTCAAGTGGAACGGGAAAAACATTAGCCACTTTGAACATCCTCTACATTTTAGAGGATGTCATTCATTTTGTCCGATAGACTTTCAGCCAAGGAAACACGCAGTGTTTTGGTACTTTCTTGAATACTCGGATTTTTGTGATAGTATTAACATAAATATCTTGCATTAAATCATTACCTGTTACTGCTTGATTAACAAATTTTTTATCAAGGCATAAAAACTTTGAAACCATTGATCAGTATCACGCAAAAATGCTCTCCTTACCATACACAATAGTCGTTACATTAGTACAGTAACTTTGTAACATCAATAAAACGTAGAAAAAGGTCAGATTTTTTTTAAAAGTTTTTTGCTTCAATGGGTTGTATAAAATGGGATGAAATTGTTATATCAAATAAATAATTCATCAAATTAGGAAGGAAACTGAATTTTTGAAAACCATGTTTGTACACCGTTTTAAGTTGTAGGCGTTTCAAAATTCAAAGCATTGTTAAAAACAAACTTGAAATTGCAAATCTTATGTTTATTCTCTGGTCGAGGTCGCTCAGAGGCGGGCCTGAAACTTGAGGATGGGGTTTAGGAAGTAGAACGGCATTTCAAGTGGAACGGGAAAAACATTAGCCCCTTTGGAACATCCTCTACATTTTAGAGGATGTCATTCATTTTGTCCGATAGACTTTCAGCCAAGGAAACACGCAGTGTTTTGGTACTTTCTTGAGTACTCGGATTTTTGTGATAGTATTAACATAAATATCTTGCACTAAATCATTACCTGTTACTGCTTGATTAACAAATTTTTTATCAACGCATAAAAACTTTGAAACCATTGATCAGTATCACGCAAAAATGCTCTCATTACCATACACAATAGTCGTTGCATTAGTACAGTAACTTTGTAACATCAATAAAACGTAGAAAAAGGTCAGATTTTAAAAAAAAACTTTTTTGCTTCAATGGGTTGTATAAAATGGGAGGAAATTGTTATATCAAATAAATAATTCATCAAATTAGGAAGGAAACTGAATTTTTGAAAACCATGTTTGTACACCGTTTTAAGTTGTAGGCGTTTCAAAATTCAAAGCATTGTTAAAAACAAACTTGAAATTGCAAATCTTATGTTTATTCTCTGGTCGAGGTCGCTCAGAGGCGGGCCTGAAACTTGAGGATGGGGTTTAGGAAGTGGAACGGCATTTCAAGTGGAACGGGAAAAACATTAGCCCCTTTGGAACATCCTCTACATTTTAGAGGATGTCATTCATTTTGTCCGATAGACTTTCAGCCAAGGAAACACACAGTGTTTTGGTACTTTCTTGAGTACTCGGATTTTTGTGATAGTATTAACATAAATATCTTGCATTAAATCATTACCTGTTACTGCTTGATTAACAAATTTTTTATCAAGGCATAAAAACTTTGCAACCATTGATCAGTATCACGCAAAAATGCTCTCATTACCATACACAATAGTCGTTGCATTAGTACAGTAACTTTGTAACATCAATAAAACGTAGAAAAAGGTCAGATTTTTTTAAAAAGTTTTTTGCTTCAATGGGTTGTATAAAATGGGATGAAATTGTTATATCAAATAAATAATTCATCAAATTAGGAAGGAAACTGAATTTTTGAAAACCATGTTTGTACACTGTTTTAAGTTGTAGGCGTTTCAAACTTCAAAGCATTGTTAAAAACAAACTTGAAATTGCAAATCTTACGTTTATTCTCTGGTCGAGGTCGCTCAGAGGCGGGCCTGAAACTTGAGGATGGGGTTTAGGAAGTGGAACGGCATTTCAAGTGGAACGGGAAAAACATTAGCCCCTTTGGAACATCCTCTACATTTTAGAGGATGTCATTCATTTTGTCCGATAGACTTTCAGCCAAGGAAACACGCAGTGTTTTGGTACTTTCTTGAGTACTCGGATTTTTGTGATAGTATTAACATAAATATCTTGCATTAAATCATTACCTGTTACTGCTTGATTAACAAATTTTTTATCAAGGCATAAAAACTTTGAAACCATTGATCAGTATCACGCAAAAATGCTCTCATTACCATACACAATAGTCGTTGCATTAGTACAGTAACTTTGTAACATCAATAAAACGTAGAAAAAGGTCAGATTTTTTTAAAAACTTTTTTGCTTCAATGGGTTGTATAAAATGGGATGAAATTGTTATATCAAATAAATAATTCATCAAATTAGGAAGGAAACTGAATTTTTGAAAACCATGTTTGTACACCGTTTTAAATTGTAGGCGTTTCAAACTTCAAAGCATTGTTAAAAACAAACTTGAAATTGCAAATCTTATGTTTATTCTCTGGTCGAGGTCGCTCAGAGGCGGGCCTGAAACTTGAGGATGGGGTTTAGGAAGTGGAACGGCATTTCAAGTGGAACGGGAAAAACATTAGCCACTTTGAACATCCTCTACATTTTAGAGGATGTCATTCATTTTGTCCGATAGACTTTCAGCCAAGGAAACACGCAGTGTTTTGGTACTTTCTTGAATACTCGGATTTTTGTGATAGTATTAACATAAATATCTTGCATTAAATCATTACCTGTTACTGCTTGATTAACAAATTTTTTATCAAGGCATAAAAACTTTGAAACCATTGATCAGTATCACGCAAAAATGCTCTCCTTACCATACACAATAGTCGTTACATTAGTACAGTAACTTTGTAACATCAATAAAACGTAGAAAAAGGTCAGATTTTTTTTAAAAGTTTTTTGCTTCAATGGGTTGTATAAAATGGTATGAAATTGTTATATCAAATAAATAATTCATCAAATTAGGAGGGAAGCTGAATTTTTGAAAACCATGTTTGTACACCGTTTTAAGTTGTAGGCGTTTCAAAATTCAAAGCATTGTTAAAAACAAACTTGAAATTGCAAATCTTATGTTTATTCTCTGGTCGAGGTCGCTCAGAGGCGGGCCTGAAACTTGAGGATGGGGTTTAGGAAGTGGAACGGCATTTCAAGTGGAACGGGAAAAACATTAGCCCCTTTGGAACATCCTCTACATTTTAGAGGATGTCATTCATTTTGTCCGATAGACTTTCAGCCAAGGAAACACGCAGTGTTTTGGTACTTTCTTGAGTACTTGGATTTTTGTGATAGTATTAACATAAATATCTTGCACTAAATCATTACCTGTTACTGCTTGATTAACAAATTTTTTATCAACGCATAAAAACTTTGAAACAATTGATCAGTATCACGCAAAAATGCTCTCATTACCATACACAATAATCGTTGCATTAGTACAGTAACTTTGTAACATCAAAAAAACGTAGAAAAAGGTCAGATTTTTTTTTAAAAACTTTTTTGCTTCAATGGGTTGTATAAAATGGGATGAAATTGTTATATCAAATAAATAATTCATCAAATTAGGAAGGAAACTGAATTTTTGAAAACCATGTTTGTACACCATTTTAAGTTGTAGGCGTTTCAAAATTCAAAGCATTGTTAAAAACAAACTTGAAATTGCAAATCTTATGTTTATTCTCTGGTCGAGGTCGCTCAGAGGCGGGCCTGAAACTTGAGGATGGGGTTTAGGAAGTAGAACGGCATTTCAAGTGGAACGGGAAAAACATTAGCCCCTTTGGAACATCCTCTACATTTTAGAGGATGTCATTCATTTTGTCCGATAGACTTTCAGCCAAGGAAACACGCAGTGTTTTGGTACTTTCTTGAGTACTCGGATTTTTGTGATAGTATTAACATAAATATCTTGCACTAAATCATTACCTGTTACTGCTTGATTAACAAATTTTTTATCAACGCATAAAAACTTTGAAACCATTGATCAGTATCACGCAAAAATGCTCTCATTACCATACACAATAGTCGTTGCATTAGTACAGTAACTTTGTAACATCAATAAAACGTAGAAAATGGTCAGATTTTAAAAAAAACTTTTTTGCTTCAATGGGTTGTATAAAATGGGAGGAAATTGTTATATCAAATAAATAATTCATCAAATTAGGAAGGAAACTGAATTTTTGAAAACCATGTTTGTACACCGTTTTAAGTTGTAGGCGTTTCAAAATTCAAAGCATTGTTAAAAACAAACTTGAAATTGCAAATCTTATGTTTATTCTCTGGTCGAGGTCGCTCAGAGGCGGGCCTGAAACTTGAGGATGGGGTTTAGGAAGTGGAACGGCATTTCAAGTGGAACGAGAAAAACATTAGCCCTTTTGGAACATCCTCTACATTTTAGAGGATGTTTTTCATTTTGTCCGATAAACTTTCAGCCAAGGAAACACGCAGTGTTTTGGTACTGTCTTGAGTACTCGGATTTTTGTGATAGTATTAAGATAAATATCTTGCACTAAATCATTACCTGTTACTGCTTGATTAACAAATTTTTTATCAGCGCATAAAAACTTTGAAACTATTGATCAGTATCACGCAAAAATGCTCTCATTACCATACACAATAATCGTTGCATTAGTACAGTAACTTTGTAACATCAATAAAACGTAGAAAAAGGTGAGATTTTTTTAAAAACTTTTTTGCTTCAATGGGTTGTATAAAATGGGATGAAATTGTTATATCAAATAATAATTCATCAAATTAGGAAGGAAACTGAATTTTTGAAAACCATGTTTGTACACCGTTTTAAGTTGTAGGCGTTTCAAAATTCAAAGCATTGTTAAAAACAAACTTGAAATTGCAAATCTTATGTTTATTCTCTGGTCGAGGTCGCTCAGAGGCGGGCCTGAAACTTGAGGATGGGGTTTAGGAAGTGGAACGGCATTTCAAGTGGAACGGGAAAAACATTAGCCACTTTGGAACATCCTCTACATTTTAGAGGATGTCATTCATTTTGTCCGATAGACTTTCAGCCAAGGAAACACGCAGTGTTTTGGTACTTTCTTGAGTACTCGGAATTTTGTGATAGTATTAACATAAATATCTTGCACTAAATCATTACCTGTTACTGCTTGATTAACAAATTTTTTATCAACGCATAAAAACTTTGAAACCATTATTCAGTATCACGCAAAAATGCTCTCATTACCATACACAATAATCGTTGCATTAGTACAGTAACTTTGTAACATCAATAAAACGTAGAAAAAGGTCAGATTTTTTTTAAAAACTTTTTTGCTTCAATGGGTTGTATAAAATTGGATGAAATTGTTAAATCAAATAAATAATTCATCAAATTAGGAAGGAAACTGAATTTTTGAAAACCATGTTTGTACACCGTTTTAAGTTGTAGGCGTTTCAAAATTCAAAGCATTGTTAAAAACAAACTTGAAATTGCAAATCTTATGTTTATTCTCTGGTCAAGGTCGCTCAGAGGCGGGCCTGAAACTTGAGGATGGGGTTTAGGAAGTAGAACGGCATTTCAAGTGGAACGGGAAAAACATTAGCCCCTTTGGAACATCCTCTACATTTTAGAGGATGTCATTCATTTTGTCCGATAGACCTTCAGCCAAGGAAACACGCAGTTTTTTGGTACTTTCTTGAGTACTCGGATTCTTGTGATAGTATTAACATAAATATCTTGCACTATATCATTACCTGTTACTGCTTGATTAACAAAATTTTTATCAACGCATAAAAACTTTGAAACCATTGATCAGTATCACGCAAAAATGCTCTCATTACCATACACAATAGTCGTTGCATTAGTACAGTAACTTTGTAACATCAATAAAACGTAGAAAAAGGTCACATTTTTTTAAAAAACTTTTTGCTTCAATGGGTTGTATAAAATGGGATGAAATTGTTATATCAAATAAATAATTCATCAAATTTGGAAGGAAACTGAGTTTTTGAAAACCATGTTTGTACACCGTTTTAAGTTGTAGGCGTTTCAAAATTCAAAGCATTGTTAAAAACAAACTTGAAATTGCAAATCTTATGTTTATTCTCTAGTCGAGGTCGCTCAGAGGCGGGCATGAAACTTGAGGATGGGGTTTAGGAAGTGGAACGGCATTTCAAGTGGAACGGGAAAAACATTAGCCCCTTTGGAACATCCTCTACATTTTAGAGGATGTCATTCATTTTGTCCGATAACTTTCAGCCAAGGAAACACGCAGTGTTTTGGTACTTTCTTGAGTACTCGGATTTTTGTGATAGTATTAACATAAATATCTTGCACTAAATCATTACCTGTTACTGCTTGATTAACAAATTTTTTAACAACGCATAAAAACTTTGAAACCATTGATCAGTATTACGCAAAAATGCTCTCATTACCATACACAATAGTCGTTGCATTAGTACAAAAACTTTGTATCATCAAAAAAAACGTAAAAAAGGTCAGATTTTTAAAAAAAAACTTTTTTGCTTCGATGGGTTGTATAAAATGGGATGAAATTGTTAGATCAAATAAATAAATCATCAAATTAAGAAGGAAGCTGAATTTTTAAAAACCATGTTTGTACACCGTTTTAAGTTGAAAGCGTTTTAAAATTCAAAGCATTGTTAAAAAAAAACTTGAAATTGCAAATCTTATGTTTATTCTATGATCGAGGTCGCTCAGAGGCGGGCCTGAAACTTGAGGACGGGGTTTAGGAAGTGGAACGGCATTTAAAATGGAACGGGAAAAACATTAGCCCCTTTGGAACATCCTCTACATTTTAGAGGATGTCATTCATTTTGTCCGATAGACTTTCAGCCAAGGAAACACGCAGTGTTTTGGTACTTTCTTGAGTACTCGGATTTTTGTGATAGTATTAACATAAATATCTTGCACTAAATCATTACCTGTTACTGCTTGATTAACAAATTTTTTATCAACGCATAAAAACTTTGAAACCATTGATCAGTATCACGCAAAAATGCTCTCATTACCATACACAATAATCGTTGCATTAATACAGTAACTTTGTAACATCAATAAAACGTAGAAAAAGGTCAGATTTTTTTAAAAACTTTTTTGCTTCAATGGGTTGTATAAAATGGGATGAAATTGTTATATCAAATAAATAATTCATCAAATTAGGAAGGAAACTGAATTTTTGAAAACCATGTTTGTACACCGTTTTAAGTTGAAAGCGTTTTAAAATAGAAGACCTTGTTAAAAACGAACTTGAAATTGCAAATAACTTAATCAGAACGTAAAACACGTCATGTATTTCTATTGAAGTCAATTTGATAAACAGTAAATTTCAAATGTTGTCGCAACTATGCGAATTGTCAGCAGTTTTCAAATAACTGATCTAGATGAGGATAATAGATCAATTTACAAATATTATCAAAAAAGTTTCACAAAAATTTTTGTTCTAAGCTATTATATTAAAAAGTCAGCCTATCACATTTCCCCTCTAAAATTATTCAGTTAGACTTAAATACTTCTAAATTTGGGATTAATTCTGGTTCTTTTTTTGTTTTGACTCTAGTGATAAGTGTTCAGTTTGAATTTTTTTTACTTGTCTATGATTTCCCAACTAACATCCGCGGCGCCATTTCCTTCCATTGCTGATCGTTGAGGCCCACCGGTGAGTCTGCTTTCATGCCTCTTTTTAGCGATTAAATGCTGAACAGTTTGTCGAACATTGTGGAAGTACATCCAGGACATGACAGTTTATAAACCACTCTTGACTGTAGGCGATAGTAAACTTGACTGAAGGCGAACTTCAGCGATGGTAAACTTGATTGTAATTTTCTTGCGACGAAAGCTACTTGAACGTCAGTTAAACTTCGTAACCAAATCTTTTTTGAATAATCAGCATGGGCTTCTCATCATTTGATGATTGAGTTGGAGAACTCCTCTCACTGTCTGCCCAGTGGCTTGCCTAGCACTCAATGGTTTTGCGCAGGGCGTCTGCTGCCTCAATTTTCAGGGTACTGATTTGTCAGCCATTGCGCGTTGTTTATTTCCATAGCTTAATCAACTAGATGTATGCACTCCTGAACACTCTTTGTACAGTGCCCTGGATAACACTGTGCTTGTACTGAGTTGAGGCGCAAACTCTATAGTTCAAAATAATGCCAGATTCTGTCGATTTTTGATCCCATATCAAACGACACATTTTTTTCGAGGTTATCATCATATCAAACGACACATTTTTTTTCAAACAGAGGAGCGGCAAAGTTCCGTCCATATTAGTGTCCTCTAGATTGAACTGTAGATATAGTTGAAGAGAATCGGCGGCATCAAGTACACGAGTTGCAAGGGACAGACAAAAAAGTTTAAGTCGTTTTTTTTACGGATCACAAAAAAAAATAAAAAATATCTCTAAATTTATCTAAATTTTAATCTAAATTAATCTAAATTTTGTGATTGGTAGAAAGTTATTCTATACATTTTACAAGACTACATGAAAAGCATATAGAAACAAAATGGAGAAGATCCACAATTTTGCCCAGCTAATATAAGCGATAGTAAAGAGGAAAACGCGGAAACCCGGGACAATAAAAAACATTGAACCTCACGAAACCAGTTGGCAATTTTTGAACCATAACAAAATCTAAACTTTAATGCTTTATAAACCAAAGATAACTTCTGTAAGCTACTATGACTACTTTCAGGTGTATGATATAAAAACAATTGAAACATTGAAACTCGAAATTGCTTACAAGCAATTTAGTTGTTGCACGGACACTCACAATTATACCCACGTCGTACTACACAACCCTGTTCGGTAGCGTCTTTTCCGCAATTGCATTTAAGCTGTTTGCAGTTTTTAAAGCTGCATCGATATCGTATCGCGATACTTGGGTTTTGGTCTAAAAGTTTCAAGCTTAGATTTTTGCACGGGATGAGGTTCAAGCATTGGGAGCCAAATCTATCATGGAACGCGTTGAGAAGCATGGGCTTCTCATCATTTGATGATTGAGTTGGAGATCACAGTCTGTCCAGTGACATGCTTTAGCACTCAATAGTTTTGCACAGGGCGTCTGCTGCCACATTAGTGGACTAATTTTCAGGGTACTGATTTGTCAGCCCTTTCGCGTTATTAGTTTCCATAGCTTAATCAACTAGATGATGTACTTCTGAACACTCTTTGTACAGTGCCCTGGATAACGCTACGCTTGTACTGAGTTGAGACGCGTTCTCTGTAGTTCAAAATAATGCCAGTTTTTGTTGGTTTTTGATCCCAATTAGAGGTTATCCTCTAATCAAACGACACATTTCATTTCAAACAGAGGGGCGACAAAGTTCCGTCCAGATTAGTTTCCTCTAGATTGAACTGTAGATTCAGTTGAAGATAAATGGCGGCATCAAGTACACGAGTTGGTTCACCTATGACTGTTCTAACAATGTCATCAACATACCTGAGAACCAAAATTACCTGTTGAGTTTCTTTTTCTTAGCGAGGCAGCAGCTTTCACAAAACCAGACTATTTCGATGGATGATGCGTAAACATTATCGGATACTTTCGGCCTTTTATTTGGTACCAATTTCGTTATCTCTCGCATTTAACCCTTTTGATCTACATGTTACTTTCCCGCTACTACAAGGGCACAAACCGTTACTGTCATCCACTAGCTAAATCTACCCCTCCCCGCCATTATATCCTGTTTTAAAGCAAACTCATACTCTTTCAGTCCAGTCAAAGATTTGTAAAAATTGCTAGGAGGTAAGCGCTTTTTGCTGTACTATCAATTTGAATTACAATGAGTCATTTCAATTGAAATATTATTTACTGATTGCCAGATTCAAAAAATTTTTCATCATCAATGATTAAATTGTAGGAAAAAACTCCTGACTGTTTAGCTTCTGTAAGGAAATTTCATTTGCTTCCTTCAGGGAACATTGGTGTACCTATTTTTTTTCATCACGAGACATTATACTTCCATCCGGATCCAGACAGTGTTTTTAATGAGCTATCTAAATTCTTTATTGTTGGTTTCGATTTGGCTACCTCGATGTTATCGAAAAACTTCAGACGCAGCTGAAAAATGATTATCGTGTACAATTTTCTAAAATCATTGATTTATTCTTCAATAATCTTTTGTTAGCCTCAATGCATTTATATAAGTTTTCCTTTTGTTAGTAAGATATTGGTATAGATATGTAACACATTTCATTTCCCTTTTTCTCTCAATTAAAGAAAAATGATTACCTTTTCCGTGGTGCTGCAAAAGATTTGAAATTTGAATTATTAAAATGCGTTTCAATGCCCTTTTCAACTGATTTTTTATGGACGGTCTTGAAGTTGCATCGATTTTTATCATCAGTTAGGCTGCATAATCTAAATAACGTAAGAATAAACTTTGAAAGGCAAATTGTTTTGAAGTATAAATTTCAAACATAACTAAAACGATGCTTTCGTGAATTTAGCTGTGAAGCGCGAGCGAAAGCAACAAACAAGTTGTTCACAGGAATTTTTTTAAAGGAACAGAAAAAATTACCAACAACACTGTTCAGGTAATTACAAATAACATCTTTCAGGCATGTTATCAATAGCAGTTGATATGGAAACTCATCTGTGTTCACATTATGTCTTTGAGGTTATATTTTTGATTTTAGCTGTTCCACTTTGAGCTTGTTTAAAAACAGCAGGTCAAACAGCTGAAACAGTAGTGATACCGGCAGCAACTTGCAATTGAAAAGACGATTGTGATAACTAGAAACGTAACTTTCCCATTTTGTAAGTTATGATTGAAAACCCTCAAGTCGTTTTAGCTCTGGTTTGTTAGGATAAAAACCGGTCCATAAGTACTGGTTGAGCATTTAGAGTATAATTTTTTGGTTTTTATTATTTGGTAAAGATTTACTTCTGCGTTTGTCTTTGGAAACTTTTTGAAAATCTGTCGGCTATATGCCGTGACCGCCATAGATTATGACAATACTTCAACCCAGGTTCAAGAAAGGAATCAAAAATGAAAGATATATCAGATGCGGCAAAAACTAGATTTGGTTGGCGTTCCTTTTTCTGACTATAATTAGTTAACCAAATTAGTTGAGTTTTGTCCAAATTTGTTTTCTTTTTGTTTTATTTGCCCAATGAATAAAAATCGAAACGTCGTCTTGTAATAACTGAGAATCTTCAATTTTCATTTTAGCATCATTGGCATGAAGAAGCAATGTTGATATTTCAAATTCTATTAATAGGTCTTCTATAAACGCTAACAACAAAAGGGGATTCAAAAAAGAACCTTGAGAAACACCAGTAATTATTGGTTGATGTGAAGAACATGCGCCATCGGTTAATACTCTGATGGCGTCCCGTTAAAAAAAGTGAAATAACTTATATATTTTGTTTCTTCCAAAACCAAACAAATTGAGTTTTCTAACTAAGTTATCAAAACTGACCTTATCTGATATTTTGAAGAAACTCAAGTATAGCGTGAAAACTTCATTGCCAATATCAAGCACGTCCATAAGATAATTTATATGAAACAAAAGTTGACTTATATGGGAAAGTTTCTTCCTGAATCCACTTTGGTTTTCGTTGTTTCGGCTTAATAAAATTATAGACTTTTTACAGGTAGCATACAATCAGCAATCTGATGAGTTGCCAATTGAGCACAAAATCAGCAATTTCCAGCGTCATCTAAACTTTTGCTTGCAGCTTTTTGATTAATTGTCAAATTTTCTTGTGAAATGATATTTATGATTTTTACTAAAAGTTCTGATCAAATTTAAGAAGTAATTGTAATCCGATTAATTCTACCGAAACTTTTCTAGCTATACGAATAGGTAATCTATGTATAGGTAATCTATTTCAATTGATACTGTCGAAATGTTTTTGTTTCTATGTATTTAGAGGTTTTCAGAAATCCAGTATACCGTGTATAAGTATGTTCTTTGACAATATCAAACGCCTGTCAGATAATTTAAATGAATCAAAATGTGACTTATAATGGAATGCTGTTTCCGGAAACAACGTTGGTTTTTGTTCATTTTGGCTTAAAATGTTATATAGCTTTTGGTATAAAAAACTTTCGAAGCATAAATCTTTGCTATCTTTTTTTTTTTTGAATCAAGTAACAGGAAACTCACAGGGTTGAATGATTTTATCCATCAAATTCAAGAAATGAGTGAACAATGGATAGGGGGATTGATATTTTTTTGATAAATGCACCAAATCAAGCTCGTTTGTACTTCTTTGCCAAAACAGAGGCGCTTAATATTGGCAATGGAATTTTCAGTTTATACCTGAATTTCTGCAAGGCGTTCTTTAAACGTTTTGCAGAATTCTAAGTATAATAACATTAGCGATATTAAAGAGGAAAACGGGTAAACCCGGGACAATCAAAAAAACTTTGAATCTCCCGAAACCAATTGGCAAACATACAACCATAAAAGAATCTTAACTTTTATAATTTATAAAACAAAGCTATAAACTACTGTGACTATTGTGTGGTATATAAAAAAGAGAAATTAAGAAATTAATGAAATAGTGAAAAACAAATTTGATGATTTCCAAATTAGCAGTTGCACGGACACTTGCAGTGATACACCCGTCCTTCTACAGTGGCGACAGCGAAAACATCAAGAGTCAAAAATAACACAAGAGTTTCAATAAAAAACTAGAAAATAAATCGAATTAATCAAAAGTTGTCGACCAAGTTGGCAAATCAAAAGAATATCAATTGAAATGTTAAAACACGGTAAAAATAAGTTCAATGATGAAACCAGTTAGAGTAGATATTAAATGAATGATTCGTTTTCTTCACTGTTTTGGGTTGTAATTTTCCAATTCTTCCGGAAAATCAAGAAGTAATTGGTTGATGTCAACAAAAATCTAAAGAGAGAAGAACTGAAAAAAAAATTAAATTTGTTCAAAAAAATCATTTTCTGAAATAACAGCGGATAAACTGTAATTGGAAAGACCTAAAAGAACGTTATTTTTATCTGAAATCAGTGATTAAGTCCTAGAAAAACTCCAACTAAAAGGATAACTTAATTAATAATTAAGCAGATTGGGATTATAATATGGCAACGATAGTTCGGTCTCAAAGCTGTTATTACCGGAGACATTCACTGGTTCTAACGACTTCAAAACGTATTTAACACGCTCTGAGCTCGTAGCTGAACTCCAACACTGGAAATGAACTGTGAGTGGAACCGAAAATGATAAAGAGCCGCATTATTTCGCGAAATAAAGAAAATTTCTCGTGAAAAAGCTGACGATACAAAATGAAGCTATTAACATATTTCATGACAGCGAAGATGCTCATTGCACCGATTAAAAAACCAGATTCGAATGAACTGAATCTGTAGTAGCAAGGACTGACTACTGAATCAGTAGTCCTTACAATTAGATAATTATGTTAGGCTCGATGGTGCTTAATTTTCATCAGAAGCAAACATGAAAGAACAGACGGGAGATGTCAGGGAAGCCCAGCCATCCAATTTGCTAGGTACCACTAGATATCATGGACCGTTAACGGAATCTGAAAAATTCAGAAACATTTTACAAACTGGAGAGCAGTACCCTTACGAAAATAAGAAGCCCAGACAGAAACCTAGGCAAAGAATTTTAATTCATTCTATTACGGATCACAAAAAATTAAAGATATCGTAAATAATCTTAATTTTGTGATTGGTAGAAAATTGTTCTACACATTTGTCAAGTCTACATGACAAGCATATAGAAACGAAGCGGGGAATATCCACAATCTTGCTCAGCTAACATTACCGATATTCAAAAGGAAAACGGGGAAACCCGGGACAATAAAAAAAAACATTGAACCTCACGAAAACAGTAAGCAATTTTTGAACCATAACAAAAGTCAACCTTTAATGTTTTATAAACCAAAGATAACTTCTGTAAGCTACTGTGATAACTTTAAGATGTATGATATAAAAACAATTGAAACATTGAAATCCGAAATTGTTTACAAGCAACTTAGCTGTTGCACGGACACTCACAATTATACCCACGTCCTACTACACAACCCTATTCGGTAGCGTCTTTTCCGCTAATGCAATTACGCTGTTTGCAATTTTTAGAGCTTAATAGAAACCCTATCGCGATACTGATTTCTTAGTTTAATAATTTCAAGCTTAGATTTTTGCACGGTATGAGGTTCAAGCATTGGGAGCCAAATCTATCATGGAACGCGTTGAATCTTCTTACGTTTTTTTTGGTTCGAGTCCTAACACCCAGTCTTCAAATTTGCTGGCAAAAGTTAGGAAACATTTTTTTGAATTTTGTTTTCCGGAGCCATTTCAATTTTTCCAAGTTCAAATCACCGTTCAAGCGCATCATTATAAGTTCCATTCACTTGCTCCAAACCTAAAGTTTCGCTCAAGGCGTTTTTCGCTTTTAATGTTGAGGCTAAAAAGCAGGTGGAGCTAATGGACGAGCGGAAGAAACACCAAGCCACCTTTAGATGCCTGGCGAACTGCTTGTAAAATCTGGTTGACAACCATTTTCGCATTAGTTCCTTAGATAGTTCCTTAGTATTTTGTCTTAGCGTTCAAAAATGAATCTGCAAAAACAACGGTTCAAACGCAAACAGATTTGGCATGCTCAATCAATTTATCAGGAACTAAAAACCGTAACGACCGTCTAGTTTGATAATGACATCTGAGAGTTTTTTCAATTTTTTTAAATTTTTTGTCAAGCATTAATTTCATTTTGCCGATTGATGATTCTAGTATCAGTAGCTCTTCTTTTGTTTTTTTTTAGTCAATTTTTTTGGAAATGAATTGAAATTGTATTGTACTGTGTACTTGTGGGGGTCCCAAGAAACAAAGTTTGCACTTTTTTTTGTTCACGGTCAGGCCGAAACTTCATTCTGATTTCAGAACTTTTTTAAGGTCCCGCAAAACTACCTTGTAGTCGTCGGCTAAGTTTCCGTCATTCAAAAAACAGTTGTTATTTTTTGACTCTGGCTCTTTGACTGGTGTCTGAATTGTTTCCACAAAAAAGGTCGGGGCTTCAGGATTGCCTTGCTGAGCTCCATTTTCTGATATTTAAATAGAGTTTCCGTAAAAACGGCAACAAAGTTTTTCTGCTACTCGTTTAGTGCCTCACCCGAGCTGTAGGTTTTCGAAAATTTTTTGTCGCTGGTAAAGGCCTGGTTTCCAGCGCATTGTGAGGCAATACGTCTTAGTGTGTTGCTTATGGCAAGTGGTCTTAACTCTTCGTCTATCTTTATTATTGAGGGCGACAAGCTTTACGTCAAAATGTTAAGGCTTTAAGGGTTCTGGTATTTTGCCATCTCCTTTGAGATTTATCAGCTTTGTAAGTATTCTCGGAAAATTGAGTCCTGCATTGCTATTCGACTTAAATTTTTAGGATTTTTTTTAATCCGGGCCTGCTCCTGGTCCGTTCGGAAAAGACATAATCGCTTTGTATAAATTAAGTTCGGCTACAAAAAAACTATCTACTTTTGTTCACTCAGGGTGCTTAGACAACAATTTCTGATAGAGTCAGAAAAGGAGCACTTTTGTCATCTGAAGCAGCAAGCTTTAACCCCCCATTATGATTCCTTCATTGAGCTTACTACTTATTATGTTTATTCTCTGGTCGCAGTCGCTCAGAGGCGGGCTTGAAACTTGAGGATGGGGTTTTGGAAATGGAACGGCATTTCAAGTGGAACGGGAAAAACATTAGCCCCTTTGGAACATCCTCTACATTATAGAGGATGTCATTCATTTTGCCCGATAGACATTCCGCCAAGGAAACACGCAGTGTTTTGGTACTTTCTTAACAAATTTTATATCAACGCACAAAAAACTTTGAAACCAATGATCAATATCACGCAAAAATGCTTTCATTACCATACACAATAGACGTTGCATTGCTACACAGTTGCTGTAATACAAACATCTGCTACAAACATCAATAAAACGTAAAAAAAAGGTCGGATTTTTAAAAAAACTTTTTTTGCTTCATTGGGTTGTATAAAATGGGATGAAATTGTTATATCAAATAAATAAACAATCAAATTAAGAAGGAAACTGAATTTTTGAAAACCATGTTTGTACACCGTTTTAAGTTGTAAGCGTTTCAAAAATCAAAACATTGTTAAAAACAAACTTGAAATTGTAAATCTTATGTTTATTCTCTGGTCGAGGTCGCTTACAGGCGGGCTTGAAACTTGAGGACGGGGTTTAGGAGGTGGAACGGCATTTCAAATGGAACGGCAAAAAACATAAGCCCCTTTGGAACATCCTCTACATTGTGGAGGATGTCATTGATTTTGACCGATAGACTTTCAGCCAAGAAAACACGCAGTGTTTTGGTACTTTATTGAGTACTCGGATTTTTGAGATGGTATTAACATAAATATCTTGCACTAAATCATTACCTGTTACTGCTTGATTCACAAATTTTTTATCAACGCATAAAAACTTTGAAACCATTGATCAGTATCACGCAAAAGTGCTCTCATTACCATACACAATAGTCGTTGCATTAGTACAGTAACTTTGTAACATCAATAAAACGTTAAAAAAAGGTCTTTTTTTTAAAATTTTTTTTCCTTCAATGGGTTGTATAAAATGGGATGAAATTTTTATATCAAATAAATAAATCATCAAATTAAAAAGGAAACTGAATTTTTTAGAGAACCTTGTTTGTACACCGTTATAAGTTGTAAGCGTTTTAAAAATCAAAACATTGCTAAAAACGAACTTGAAATTGCAAATAACTTAATGAGAACGTAAAACACGTCATGTATTTCTATTGAAATTAATTTGATAAATAGTAAATTTCAAATGTTGTCGCAACTATTTGCATTGTCAGTATTTTTCAATTAACTGATCTAGATGACGATAATAGATCAATTTACAAATATTATCAAAAAAGTTTCACAAAAATTTTGTTCTAAGCTATTATATTGAAAAGTCAGCCTATCACATTTCCCCTCTAAAATTATTCAGTTAGACTTAAATACTTCTGAATTTGGGATTAATTCTGGTTCTTTTTTTGTTTTGACTCTAGTGATAAGGGTTCAGTTTGATTTTTTTTACTTGTCTATGATTTCCCAACTAACATCCGCGGCGCCATTTCCTTCCATTGCTGATCGTTGAGGCCCACCGGTGAGTCTGCTTTCATACTTTTTTCAATTCTAGCGATTAAATGCTGAACAGTTTGTAAAACATTGTGGAACTACATCCAGTACAAGACAGTTTATAAACCGCTCTTAACTGTAGGCGATGGTAAACTTGACTGAAGGCGAACTTCAGCGATGGTAAACTTGATTGTAATTTTCTTGCGACGAAAGCTACTTGAACGTCAGTTAAACTTCGTAACCAAATCTTTTTTGAATAATCAGCATGGGCTTCTCATCATTTGATGATTGAGTTGGAGAACTCCTCTCACTGTCTGCCCAGTGGCTTGCCCTAGCACTCAATGGTTTTGCGCAGGGCGTCTGCTGCCACATTAGTGGACTAATTTCCAGAGTACTCATTTGTCAGCCATTGCGCGTTATTCGTTTCCATAGCTTAATCAATTAGATGTATATACTCTGGATAACACTGCGCTTGTACTGAGTTGAGGCGCAACCTCTATACTTCAAAATAATGCCAGTTGGTTTCTGATCCCAATGAGAGTTTATCCTCATATCAAACGACACATTGTTTTTCAAACCGAGGAGCGGCAAAGTTCCTTCCAGATTAGTTTCCTCTAGATTGAACTGTAGGTTCAGTTGAAGAGTATTGGCGGCATCAAGTACACGAGTTGCAAGGGACAGACAAAGAAGTTTAAGTCGTTCTTTTACGGATCACAAAAAAAACTAAAAAAGATATCGTAATTAATCTAAATTTTGTGATTGGTAGAAGATTGTTCCATACATTTTACAAGAAAAGCATATAGAAACGAAGCGGAGAAGATCCGCAATTTTGCTCAGCTAACATTAGCGATAGTAAAGAGGAAAACGGGGAAACCCGGGGCAATAGAAAAAAACATTGAACTCACGAAACCAGCTGGCAATTTTTGAATCATAACAAAATCTAACCTTTAGTGCTTTATAAACCAAAGACAACTTCTGTAAGCTACAGTGAGTATTTTCAGGTGTATGATAAAAAAAACAATTGAAACATTGAAACTCGAAATTGCTTACAAGCAACTTAGCTGTTGCAAGGACACTCACAATTATACCCACGTCCTACTACACAACCCTATTCGGTAGCGTCTTTTCCGCTAATGCAATTACGCTGTTTGCAATTTTTAGAGCTTAATAGAAACCCTATCGCGATACTGATTTCTTAGTTTAATAATTTCAAGCTTAGATTTTTGCACGGTATGAGGTTCAAGCATTGGGAGCCAAATCTATCATGGAACGCGTTGAATCTTCTTACGTTTTTTTGGTTCGAGTCCTAACACCCAGTCTTCAAATTTGCTGGCAAAAGTTAGGAACAATTTTTTTGAAATTTGTTTTCCGGAGCCATTTCAATTTTTCCAAGTTCAAATCACCGTTTAAGCGCATCATTATAAGTTCCATTCACTTGCTCCAAACCAAAAATTTTGCTTAAGGCGTTTTTCGCTTTTAATGTTGAGGCTAAAAAGCAGGTGGAGCTAATGGACGAGCGGAAGAAACACCCAAGCCTGTAAGTGTCTTGCGACGAAAGCTTCTTGAACGTCAGTTAAACTTCGTAACCAAATCTTTTTTGAATCATCAGCATGGGCTTCTCATCATTTGATGATTGAGCTGGAGAACTCCTCTCACTGTCTGTCCAGTGGCATGCTTTAGCACTCAATAGTTTTGCACAGGGCGTCTGCTGCCACATTAGTGGACTAATTTTCAGGGTACTGATTTGTCAGCCATTGCGCGTTATTAGTTTCCATAGCTTAATCAACTCGATGTATGTACTTCTGAACACTCTTTGTACAGTGCCTTGGATAACACTACGCTTGTACTGAGTTGAATCGCGACCTCTATAGTTCAAAATAATGCCAGTTTCTGTTGGTTTTTGATCCCAATTAGAGGTTATCCTCTTATCAAACGACACATTTAATTTCAAACAGAGGGGCGGCAAAGTTCCGTCCACATTAGTTTCCTCTAGATTGAACTGTAGATTCAGTTGAAGATAAATGGCGGCAACAAGTACACGAGTTGGCTCACCTATGACTGTTCTAACAATGTCATCAACATACCTGAGAACCAAAATTACCTGTTGAGTTTCATTTTCTTAGCGAGGCAGCAGCTTTCACAAAACCAGACTATTTCGATGGATGATGCGTAAACATCATCGGATATTTTCGGCCTTTTATATGGTACCAATTTCGTTATCTCTCGCATTCAACACGTTTGAAATACATGGTATTTTCCTGCTACTACAGGGGCACAAACCGTTCCTGTCATCCACTAGCTAAATCTACCCCTCCCCGCCATTATATCCTGTTTTAAAGCAAACTCATATTCTTTCAGTCCAGTCAAAGATTTGTAAAAACTGCTAGGAGGTAAGCGCTTTTTGCTGTACTATCACTTTATATTACAATGAGTCATTTCAATTGAAATATAATTTACTGATTGCCAGATTCAAAAAATTTTTCATCATCAATGATTAAATTCTAGGAAAAAACTCCTGACTGTTTAGCTTCTGTAAGAAAATTTCAATTGCTTCCTTCAGGGAACATTGGTGTACCTATTTTTTTTCATTACGAGAGATTATACTTCCATCCGGATCCAGAGCAGTGTTTTTAATGAGCTTTCTAAATTCTTTAGTGTTGGTTCCGATTTGGCTACCTCGATGTTATCGAAAAACTTTGCAAGCGTTTTATTAAGATCCTGATAAGAGGTGCCCAAAAGTAATAGCACTGATCGTAGGGATGTCTCAACCTTGTGTACCTTAGCTAAGCCGTACAAACGAGCGGATTGCCCACCTGTTGACCTCGCCATAGAAAACAATCGATAGTTTATCTCGTTTCTTTTCCGTTCAGGGCAAGTAGTTTTTTTAATTTCTTTTCTCAAATTTCAGTATCACCTCACCAGTGGTTGCATTTTTTTCTTCAAAAATTCAGTAGAATTTAACAAAAAATTTAACTTTGTTTTGTAACTTTTTTTTCTTGACGCAAAAACCAACCCATTTATTGAAAAGCACAGCCAGCAACCCAATATTTTTGAGATTTTTTTTCTCGTTTGTTCAGCACAATTTTTTTGGGGTTGGCCTAACTTTTTGGCACGTGCCTTTGATGCAGTCTCCATTTCATATAGAGTTTCACCTGCTTTTTTGGCTGGTATTTTGTGAAAAAAACACCGATATCAGCCAAAAAGTGCGTTTCAATAAATTTGTCTCTATTGGGATACTTCGGACCCATTGAAAGCATTTATTGTTACCATACCGGAAGTTCAATGTTTTCAAGCGTTTTAATTGATTGCTTATCTCTCCCACCAAGTGGTTTATCTTGTCTCCCGGAAAATTTTTATATTTTTTTCTACGGTTTTTTTGATGATGCCCTTAAGCTTGCATCTTTGAGCTCGGGGCAAAACTTAGAGCAAGTTTAAATTTTTACTATTTAAAAGCCTATTTTGAGGACAAATTTAGAAATTTATTATAATTTTTACTAAGAGCCAAGGGCAAAAATTGTTCCGAACTAACTCTCTCTGAAACGTTTACCCGTTCATTCTTTCACTTGAAATTTTTTTCACTGTTAATAACAGGTTCTCTTTTACAACTGAACAATTTCTGGATGAAGCTGAAATAACATATTTGATCAAGAAGAAGAAGTTTTTGTTTTGAAACTATGGCTTTAGTGTCAGCTCTCTGCTTCTAAGTTCGTCGAGTGTGTTCATGTTCAGTCTTCGCTTTTTCTTCCTAACATGCAGCGCTTCAAACGTTAGTGGTGACCTGGTCGATCATATTCCAACTTAAAGTATATATGGTACCAATTTCGTCATCTCTCGCATTCAACTCTTTTGATCTACATGTTTTTTTTCCTGCTGCTATATGGGCACCTCATTATATAACTTCCAAACTATAGACTGTTTTTGATTTTGCCCAACGAGAGTATCCATTTTGTGGTGCTCCTCAAAGCTAGTGACAAAATGCCTGATTGTCAAGCTAGTGACAAAATTGCACAATAAAGCGGGATAACACTGCCGCGCGAATCGTGAGGGTGATTTGCGCGGCAGTGTTATCCCGCTTTATTGTGCAATTTTCTCAGTGTGGTTACCTTGATATTGAAAAATCAGGTTGCATTTCAGTAATCTAGAACTATCGATTGTTTTTTAACGTAGACAAGTTAGAGTCAATTTTCCGTAACTTAACGGACAAAAAATTACTTTTTTTTTGAAAAAATTAGATAAAAATTTAAGTTTTGTTCAGACGCAGCTGAAAAATGATTATCGTGTACAATTTTCTAAAATCATTGATTTATTCTGCAATAATCTTTTGGTAGCCTAAATGCATTTGTATAAGTTTTCCTTTTGTTAGTAAGATATTGGTATAGATATGTAACACATTTCAATTCACTTTTTCTCTCAATTAATGAAAAATGATTACCTTTTCCGTAGTGCTGCAAAAGATTTGAAATTTGAGCTAAAAAAGTGCGTTTCAAAGCCCTTTTCAACTGCTTTTTTATGGACGGTCTTGAAGTTGCATCGATTTTTATCATCAGTTAGGCTGCATAATCTAAATAACGTAAGAATAAACTTTGAAAGGCAAAACATTTTTAAGTATAAATTTCAAACAAAACTAAAACGATGCTTTCATGGTTTTAGCTGTGAAGCGAGCGAAAGCAACAAACAAGTTGTTTACAGGAATTTCTTTTAAACGAACAGAAGTAATTACCAACAACACTGTTCAGGTAATTACAAATAACATCGTTCAGGCATGTTATCAATAGCAGTTGATATGGAAACTCATCTGTGTTCACATTATGTCTTTGAGGTTGTAATTTTGATTTTAGCTGTTCCACTTTGATCTTGTTTAAAAACAGCAGGTCAAACAGCTGAAACAGTAGTGATACCGGCAGCAACTTGCAATTAAAAAGACGATTGTGATAACTAGAAACGTAACTTTCCCGTTTTGTAAGTTATGATTGAAAACCCTCAAGTCGTTTTAGCTCTGGTTTGTTAGGATAACAACCGGTCCATAAGTACTGGTTGAGCATTTAGAGTATACATTTTTGGTTTTTTATTATTTGGTAAAGATTTACTTCTGCGTTTATCTTTGGAAACTTTTTGAAAATCTGTCGGCTATATGCCGTGACCGCCATAGATTATGACAATACTTCAACCCAGGTTCAAGAAAGGAATCAAAAATGAAAGATATGTCAGATGCGGCAAAAACTAAATTTGGTTGGCGTTCCTTTTTCTGACTATAATTAGTTAACCGAATTAGTTGAGTTTTGTCCAAATTCGTATCTTTTTGTTTTAGTTGCTCAATGAATAAAAATCGAAACGTCGTCTTGTAATAACTGAGAATCTTCAATTTTTATTTTAGCATCATTGGCATGAAGAAGCAATGTTGATATTTTAAATTCTATTATTAGGTCTTCTATAAACGCTAACAACAAAAGGGGATCCAAAAAAGAACCTTGAGAAACACCAGTAATTATTGGTTGATGTGAAGAACATACCCCATCTGTTAATACTCTGATGGCTTCCCGTTAAAAAAAAGTGAAATAGCCTATACAATTTTTTTCTTCCAAAACCAAACAAATTAAATTTGCTAATTAAGTTATCAAAACTGACTTTATCTGATATTTTGAAGAAGCCCAAGTATAGCGTGAAAACTTCATTGCCAATATCAGGCACCTCCATAAGATAATTTAAATGAAACAAAAGTTGACTTATATGGGAAAGTTTCTTCCTAAATCCATTTTGGTTTTCGTTCAGTTTCGGCTCAATAAAATTATAGAGCTTTTACAGGTAGCATACAGTCAGCACTTTGATGAGTTGCAAATTGAGCACAAAATCAGCAATTTCCAGCGTCATCTTAATCTTTGTTTGCAGTTTTTTGATTAATTGTCAAATTTCCTTGTGACAGGATATTTATGATTTTTACTAAAAGTTCTGATCAAATTTAAGAAGTAATTGTAATGGAATTAATTCGACCGAAACTTTTCTAGCTATACGAATAGGTAGTCTATGTATAGGTAATCTATTTCAATTGATACTGTCGAAATGTTTTTGTTTCTATGTATTTAGAGGTTTTCAGAAATCCAGTATAACGTGTATAAGTATGTTCTTTGACAATATCAAACGCCTGTCAGATAATTTAAATGAATCAAAATGTGACTTATAATGGAAAGCTGTTTCCGGAAACAACGTTGGTTTTTGTTCATTTTGGCTTAAAATGTTATATAGCTTTTGGTATAAAAAAACTTTCGAAGCAACCTACTCTGCTGAGACTGGCAGCAGGTCTATTCAAAAAGTACTTTGTCCTGAGCTTAAATTTGAAAAGATATTTTACCTATGATTGTTTTTTTTAAGTTATGGGGGTTCAAAGGGCTCTTTTTCCTTTCCCCCCACCTCACACGAGCATCAATTTCATGGTCTCACGAGTGGTTTTACAAGTTTAAATATGAAGACCAAACATGTTTGTCATGGTATAATTAGTCTACAAGTCAATTTCATGACGATTTAACTATGTGAACAGTTATTTTAATTATAAAAATTTCCAGATGGGGGGAAAGAAAAAAGAACTGTTTAAAGATTGCCATCTCGGCCAATTCGAGACAATTAACGCGCGATATATTTCGCTATATTAACGCGTAAGCGGAGATTTAATCAGTCTTATAAATCGTTCCAAATTGGTTGAACGAAGCTTATTTGCCATAATTGATATGTTACAAGGAACTAAATCTATCTTTTTGTATTTTATAAGGCGTGTGGGGGGATGATTTTCATAAAAAATTTCAAATTTTAGAAAAAAAAATTTACATTTTATTTTATTTCAATTAATTTTTTTATGTTATTACTGCTGCTCCATAAACCTTAAAAGGCAGTCGGAACATTCAGGGCTTCGCCCTGATACCAGCAGTCTTGTATAGCTTTTGGTATAAAAAACTTTCGAAGCATAAACCCACTCTGCTGAGACTGGCAGCAGGTCTATTTTATTCAAAAGCAAATTGCTCTTTTTTATTGAATCAAGTAACAGGAAACTCACAAGGTTGAATGATTTTATCCATCAAATTCATGAAATGAATGAACAAGGGATAGGGGGATTGATATTCTTTTGATAAATGCACCAAATCAAGCTCGTCTGTACTTCATTGCCAAAACAGAGGCGCTTAATATTGGCAATAGAATTTTCAGGTTATTGGAACCTGATCTAAACTACATTTTATGATTGGATAAATTAGATATTTTACCACTGTAAAGTATTTAATATTAACCAATCATGATCCATCTAACTAACAACCCACTTATTTGTAAGTGCTGGAATTACTTGTAATTTCAGCACCAGAGAGATTTGAATTTAACTTAGAAATTAGTTGACTCTCCAAGAAGACTTCAGCAGCCGCAATAAACCAGTATACCCTAGATCTATTGAGCCTAGCAGAGACTAGTTAAACACCCTGAGACTAGATAGTATAAGAGTAAGATTAGGATCGGTATTAGACTAAGAAGTTGCACGAATCTATCCGGCCGAAAATAAGATAGCGTGACGAGCAGACGGTGTACCCTATCCGAAATTACTCTATGAGTTAACCACCTCGGTTCTAACTCATCTGGTGCGACCATAAGTCTCGAACAAGACCTTAATAGCTTAGAATTAACCAAAAATAGATTAGAAATTAGACAAAACATTTTTAAAATGTTACACGACGATAATTTAATCGAAATGTCTCTACGACTCAATAGATCAAAGCCAATATTCCGAACGATAAGAGAACTACCCGGAATTGGAAGAAGACCTCGAACCAGAGACGACATACGACAAAGTAGAAACTTACCAAATAGTTATATGATAGTACGGCAAAAGCCAACACAAACCTTTATATTTAGAATCTTATTAGCAATGAATTTAGATTTTCATTTGCAAACTTAAATCTTGAAGTCAATCTTCATAATCATTTCAGGCGCTAAACAAAATATTAATATACAATAACGATTGATAAAAAGATCTCAGATCGTTTTCCTAAAATTCTGCAGTATTATATAAAAAACATGTTTGGAAAATATTTATTGAAAATCAAAATAAAAATTAGTAGCATGACAATAAACTGTTAGTAATCATAAATTATCCAATTGTCCCAGCTTCATCACCTAAAACATAACAGCAATCATAAACTCACTAATATCATTAAAACACTAAATCTTTTCTTAAACAAATTTAAACCATTTTAAACTTAAATTCACTTAATTTTCAAATCAGATCATCAAGGCTTATCCTTGGATCTTAATTCGTTTTCTATTCAATTAAAATTTAAATACTTGATCATCAAGGCCTATCCTTGGATCAAAAAGAACAATTTTGTTCTCCCCCACCCACTTAGCTAGTGTCTAACGACCTCAAACGTCGATTCACTATCCAACCCTTTCAAAAAACCCAAGACTAATAGAAATTTTTCAACAAAACTAACCATTCAAATTAGGATAAACAGTGAAGAACTTCGGTTACTCATCCTTCACTTGAACCCTCCTCTTATCAAAACCCAGGATAAATCTTAGACTTAGTAAGTTTAAAATAGTATCTAACGAACTACTCGCGTTCTAATTATACCTGAACCTTGTGGATCGATTTACTATTCTCCAACCCTTGAACACAATCACTACCCCTAAGTAAGATTAAGTAAGTTAACACCTTAGCTTATACTAGCCACGAGAAAGTAAAAAATCATTCTTCGGAATCGATATACTTTTCTCTCCAAACCTGAACAAATAGACCCAGGTTAAGCTAACCAAAAAATCGTAAGGACTAACAATTTAAGAAAATAGAAATCATCTAACAACTTTTTGCATCCGTCATCCTAAACCTTATGTCATTTAAAAATCTAGGAAACAAACAAACAATCGTTTTGCACAACTGTGAAATTGATAACAAAAAATACGACCTTGTAATCACACCTCATACACAAACACTTGGATACATTAGAACAAAACGACAAACACTAAAAAGAAAAATAATAACTAAACAAAGACAAATAACACGAAAAAGATTTTCCAAAAATAGAAACGCATTTTCAGAATCAGAATCCAGCAATTTAGACGAACTTTATAAATTAAAAGAATCAATTGATAAAAATTGTCCCATTCACGATCAATTATATTTTTCCGACTCAGAAACAACTTCAAATTCATCAAAAAGAGGAAAAAGACGAATAAAAAAGCAATATAAACACAAACCAGTACACTTATATAACTGGAATCAACCAATTAGACACATCGATAATTACCTACTAACAGTCATTAAACGAAAAAATGAGCCAAACACACACTCCAAGTGAAGATAGTCCAGATGATGACGATATCTTCCCCTTCCTCGTAGATGCACCGACTGATAGAGGACAGCATATACTTTGCAAGAATTTACTACTAAATTTGTTTGAACCCGGAATCAGCCCATGTAAAACAGAGTTCCCAGATGTAAAAATCAAAAGACAAATTATTGATCACTATCTGAAAGATATATGTAATTTGACACAACAATACGGAATCTACACCATAGAATTCACCTCACCAAACCCGAATCACCGCAAATATGTAATTCAAACAGACGACCTTGATTTAGAATTTTCAAAAGTATTCTCAGAATACATAAAAAGCATACAATATCATAACTCACAAAGAGCAAACTCCATATTCACTAATGAAGTTTTTGCCATAATATATAGTTATATCTCAATATTAGAGAACGAAATTCCAATCCCAAGTGTCTCACCGACAGAGACATCCAAACATGTAAAGGTACGACATGAAATCACACTATTTTCAACTTTTCTACATATAATTAGAGAAAATTTCACCAAAGATGATGTTTCACAACATACAAAACATGACTTACAAAAAATTTTGGCATGGTTTATAATAGATTATTTCACACATAATATAGTTTTATTTAATTAATTTCACAAGCAGATTTAATTTCACAAGCAAGAAAAAATTTCAGACCTCAAAATTCAAACGATGATACCGCCATCACAGAACAGTCAGACTACGTTTGGGACCCCGAATGGTCTCATTATGCATTTATAAATATCCCACAATCAATTGCAAGCCAAGCAATAAGTACAATATCTTATATAAGAGATTATGTAAGAGTAGTACCATTAACCATTGACGCAACACCATTAAACAACAATACATTTTTACTTGATACTCGAAATAACAGTTTAAATTCGACCGTCATACACAATGAAAACCTTAATGGAACTAGAAATCTCACTCAACAAGATATTCAGACACCATCACACTTCATAAATGAAGAAATTGTCCAAACAACAACAACTACACAACAAAGTATTTCACCAATACGTCCAAATTTAACAACACCAAGAAATACAAACACTTCGCTAGCACAGGTAACCTTACAATCAATCGTTAAACCTTCGGTTGCTCCAAAATATTCACAAATGGATTACCAAACATATAGACCCATGACAATACCGTCAAAAACACGCAGAACATTCACAAGAAACAATTTTGCGGAACATAATTATAATTATACACATTCATCAAAAACAAACTATCCTCCACGAAATAATCATAATAATAATCAAATCAGATCTCGATATTGGAATAATCCAATGGCAACAACCAATTCAGTAAATTTTCAAGCTAATCCACATCCTCCACAGGATCGTAGTGAAAATTACCCATTCTTTCAACAGAATATAAATAAAAAACAAGCACCTCATCGAACGGATTACCTATCCTCTGATGATGATCATTTACAACCAGATATATTTGCAACATATACCCAAGAATATCGCGGACAAGGAATGCAGAAACCATATACACATCATAGAAATTTTTCTCCACACCAGATAGATACACAAAATCAACAACCAATACAAATGCAAAACCCAATTAATACACAATCGTTTCAACCAATTCAGCCACAAAACCCAATGATTACACACTCGTATCAACCAACACAAATGCAAAATGAAATACCACTTCCATATTATCTTCAACAACACGAAATAACAAAAAATCAACTTTCTAATTTTTCACAAATGCCAAATGCAGCAGAATCATTACAAATGACAATGAATCCATACCTTATGGGTGGATCATCAATAACATCAAACAAACCATTAATGGTATTCACAGAAACAGACCCTGAATATTCTGTAGAAGATTATTTAAATGCAGTAACAGCAACTTTAATTTTAAATATAGGACCTGAACCAATTAATACGCCACTACATCAAAACTGGATACATCGACGCACAGCGTTGATACAGACAACCCTAGACGGCGCAGCCCAAAAATGGTTTTCAATATTGCCTATAGAAATAAAATCAAATTGGAAGAGATTTACACAAGAATTTTCAAAAATGTTTGACTCCGAAAGAAATAAACAACAACAAAGAGTTCTATGTAATGAAATTCGCAGATTACGAAATGAAACCATCAAACAATTAGCAGTACGTACCGAAACACTAGTTCGAAAAGCATATTCATTAAATACACACGATTATAAAAACACAAAAATGACAGAAATCTTAATGATGACCTTAACACCTCAATTAAGGAAAATAGCAATAAAAAAGAGAGCATCCCATCCATCCTCAATTCGAGAGCCCGATTTAGATTTTCGAAAACTAGTAGACAAGCTAGAGCAAGCGGAAATCACAATGAAACTTGAAGAAACAGAAAATCTGAAATTACAATATGTTAATCGAATTGAAACAAATACCACAAATATCAATAATATACAGGATTCAGATACAGACCTCGTTGAAAAAATCACTGAAATACTCAATATTTATGAAAAACACCCAAATTTTAAAGGCAAACCATCTTTCAAAAAATGGTGTAATTATTGCCGACGATACGGACATAGTATCTCCGAATGTAGACAAAAACAACAGGGCAATCAAAACAAACCTCAAAAATATAAAGAACCGAATAAATCATTCTATCAATACATGAAGAAAGATCAAAATCTACCGAACAAAAATGTATACAGCAACAACAGTTCAGGAAAACCACTACCGAACAATACCAACTACACGAGAAATCAATCACCATATAACTCAAGTTATAGAGGAAGATCACCAGAACGAAGAAATACACAAAATTCGTCACAAAATCATTACAATAGACCAAATAGTCGAAATAACTACTCCAGATCAAATTCAAATACAACACAATTTGTTTCTAGGTCTAATTCCCAATCAAGAAATAATTAATATCCAAACAATCAATCACGAAACTCATCATACAATAGAAATAGAAACTACTCCAATAATCGAAATAGAAGTTATTCAAACAACCGAAACCAGAATTACCCGAACAATCGATCAAGGAATAACTCATATAATAGATCAAACTATAACAGACCAAACAATAATTATCAAAACAGATCACGAAATAATTCACAAAATCGACATTCAATTTATAATAATCGTTATAGAAATTATTCCCAATCACCACACAGGAATAATAACCATTATAATAATTCCAACAATCGCCACAGAAGTAGTACACCTAAACATCAAAGAAATATTAATCAAGTACAATCAAACCCAGAAACAACATCAGACCCCCCAGGTATTGATGACACAGGAAATAACGAACTACAACTAAATCAAATAAACTGTGAATCATCAGATTCAGAAAGTGATACAGAGAACACTATCTCCATAAATATGATAGCAGTCGAAAATGACTACGAACCTATTATATATGAACAACCTTTTTCATCACATATATATGAAAATCAATTAGAACTCCTTCACAATTATTATATTGAACCCATCCATTCTACACAAACGGCACAAGAAACTAACGAAATTAACACTACAAATCAATCCAATGAAAATAATAAAACAAAATGCTTGAATACAAATCACATCTATCAAAATATACAAAAAGAACAACCCAAAGAAACAATTTGGACAATACCATTTCTTTTAGAAAGTCCAAGAAGCAAAGAATTTCAACCACCAGATCTTGAAATTGATTTTTTAATTGATTCAGGAGCAGAATCAAACATAATAAACATTCCCACATGGAATGAGATAAAATCACTACACCCAAAACTAACGCCCCTTGAAACATCCAGTAAACTAGCAACAGCACAAGGATCAACATTAGTAAACTATGGAAAAATTCAATTATTTCTTCTCCCCACAAGAACAATAGAACAAAATAAAATTTTAAATAAACCATTTAAACAAATATTCCATATCACTGATATTAAACACAATATCATTGGAATACCATTTATCTCTAAATATATACCAACAACCACAATTTTGAATAGTAAAATACTAATCAAAGATAAATACACAAAAACAAAAGACACATCCCTAACATTTTTTCAAAGATTAAATAAACAACCACCATTCTTTTCAAAATTTTATCCGATATATAATCAACAAAGAAAACACCTGAAACCACTATCAGGAAACATATATAATTTTTCAATAAAACAAGTTCACCAATATGATAAAAAACAAAATAAACAACAACTCTATATGTCAGACTTTGAATTCAAACCTATCCATAAGTTTTTCAAAATCACAATCTCATCCATAAAATATTTGAAAAACTCGAATTCAGATATTATATCTCTACATGTATACAACAATACACCCTATCAAGTAACATTACCTCTAGGACTTTTAGGCTATTGCGAAACCAACGCTACGATATCACCAATACATGAAAAAGCATACCGCGTAAATAATATACTCCAATTATTAGATATTTGTCAATCTACAATTCTTAATGAAGAATTATCCATAAATAATATAATAAGTAATGAAAAAAGAAATACAGATTATTTCACAAAAACTCCATATTTCAAACCTACATTCAACATAAGTAACTACACAGAGACTCAACAGAAGTTTTTAACAATGTTTAACTTTCAACATTCACAAATAACACAAGACGAATTTGATAAATTAGCCAAACAGCTAATAAAGTATTCATCAGTCTATGCAACATCTAAATTTGATGTTGGCAAAATCAGTTGATCACTACATCTCCCATTAAAACCTGACGCAGTTTTCAAAAAACAAAGAGCAAGTAAAGTACCAATTCATTTACACGATAAAGTAAACAGATAACTCGATATTTTAGAACAATACAATATTATATCACCAGTAAACAAAGAAGAACAACCAAAAGGTAACACATTTATCAACCCTGTTATCATCCAAGCAAAAGGAGAATCATTAAAAATAGTTCTAGACGCTAGATACCTTAATTCACTAATAGACGAATCAAAATGCAATTGGCCTATTGAACCAATACAAGTTATTTTAACAAAAATAAATGGAAAATACTTTACAACCGCAGATATGAATAGTGCATATAATCAAATGCCACTAGATGAACAATCGCGACGCTTAACACAATTTGTTATTGGAAATCAGCAATATGAATTCAACCGCCTATTCTATGGAATATCCATAGGACTAGCAGCATTTTCAGCTTTTATGAGCAAAATTTTTAGACCACTAATACTCAAGAAAAACGCAATCACTTATTTAGACGATGTTTTTATGCAATCACAGACAAAAGAAGAAATGTTTAAAGTTTTAGAACACTATCACAAAATACTTCAGAACGAAAATCTGAAGGCCGCCCCCGATAAATCACACTTCTTTTTAACACGAGTTAAATTCTTAGGACATAATATAGAAAGAAAAACAATCACTCCATTAAAATCACGCATTGATGCTATTCAAAAACTCCAACCACCAACAAACAAAAAGAAAATCAAAGAATTCCTTAGAATGTTAAATTTTTTAAGTAAATATGTCTATAAAATGCAATTATACCTAAGACCATTTTATAATATACTTAGACAACAAAATAATTTTGAATGGAACACAGAACATCAAGCACGATTTGAAGAAATTAAAAAACTCCTAACTGAACAAATTTCGAATACAATTCCAGATCCAAATCAACCATTCTATGCAATGTGCGATGCTTCAAATTTTGGCATCGGCGCAGCATTATTACAATCACACAATGGCACAAACAAAATGAATTTTATATCAGCAAATTCTCGATTATTCACTCAAGCAGAGCTACGACTCTCAACTCTAATGAGAGAATGTACAGCTATAATATATACACTTACAGAACATGAATTTCTGATACTTGGATCAAAACATCCAACAGTTCTATTCACAGATCACAAACCAATCATTTTTCTCTTTACACAAAAATCTAATCCAAATCACCGAGTTTATAGATTTCAATTAATTCTAATGAAATTCCCAAACTTACATATAGTTTGGACAGCAGGAAAGAATCTTGCATTACCAGACACATTAAGTCGAAATACACCACCTGAATTACTTACACGTAAAACTACAGTTGAAATACCCAAAAATATAAAATTCTACCTTGCAGAAAACGAAACATCACCCCGACTAGAATGCAAATATGCAGTAAAAACTGACGTTGAACAATCACAGATAAACAATCTAAAACACTTCCCACTCTATTTAGATTGCCAAAATAATCACTACGAAGTTGATCTACTTGGAACATCAACTTTCAAACCAATTCCATACTCACAATGGATAAAAAATAACACCCAACAAAAAAGAGTAAAACAAAACTCGCATAAAAAAAATCTTTTTCCATTAATTGAAAAAGAAAACCTAACTGATAAATAAATTTATCAGGACCACAAACAAACGATTCAAAATACACAATAAATCAAGTATTTGACCTCCATGACCCACTTGATACAATTCCTTTATCTAAATTAGAAATAGAAAACATTTTTCTCCCCCAACAGATAAAATTACAATTAATATTTTGAAACAATATCAAAATCTTGACCCAGTAATTAGACAACTAAAATCATGGCACAAATATAAAACTAAACCCGTCAAGGCAGATACAACTATTTTAGGAAATAAAACACTCCTCCGATATTTTCGAAAATTCAATAATACAACAATTAACGAAAACACAGACCTTCTAGAATACAAATTAAATGAATCTACAGTTCCCTGTCTCCCTCTAAGTATGATTCTTATAGCTTTTAATATTTCACATACACAAAACATTAAAGGACACTCTGGATCAGAGAAAACATATTCAAATTTCATACAAAACTTTTATTTTCCAAATGCACCAATTTGGATAAAAGTACTATGCAATGATTGTATAGTATGTCAGCTAAATAAACCTTATCCAAATCAAAAACAAATAGCACAAAAACAAGATTTTAAAGGACAAAGTTTGTACTTTAACCACCGTATTTCATTTGATACAAAAGGACCAATTTCACCCTCGTCCGAAGGAAACTCCTACATTATGGTAATTGTTTACGCGTTTACACATTATGTAGCACTTAACCCAGTACCACATTGTAACGCTTATTATGCTTACACAACACTATATGAACACTGGATAGCCAAATTCGGACTACCAGAAATTCTAGTTACAGATAACGGTACAGAATTCATAAATAATGAAATTATCACACTATGTCATCTATATAACATCAAACACAAACCACGTACATCTCACGCACCTTGGACAAACGGCTTAGTCGAAGGTATGAACCGTTCACTACAAGAATATCTTAGATGTATCATCAATGGAAATGATACAAGATACACCGAATGGTCAGCAGATGTGAAACTATTTCCCTTAGCATATAATTCACAAATCACGACAACTCTAGGAATGTCACCATATGAAATGGTTTTTAATCAAAAGCCACGCAAACCGATTATGTTTACAGCAAACTCTCATAAAAATGCACAAAGTTATTGTCAACCGAATAAAGAATCAATTTGTTACAACTTACCTTTACATACACACGATGAAGATCATTTTCATCACCCACAAATTCTTAAATTAGCCTCCGGTACACACACCGAATGGATTTTAAACAGAGATAGAAAACACAATGAAATTTACCAAAAAGTAACAAAAAAGTGGTTACAAAGACAAAACATTAATGAACAAATAAATTCACGCTTTACACCAGCCTCCGATTTAAAAATTGGAACATTTGTTTTAATACCCAATTTTAACACTCAAAAAGGAATCTCTAAAAGTCTACAACCCCTTCGTAAAGGACCATACCAAATAATTGCCAAACCCACTAATGTCACATATAAAATTACCGACTCAGACAAAAAAGAAATTGTTCAACACCGAAACAACTTATTACCTTATTACCCAAAAGAATACGCACTACGCGAACTGACTCAATTATATTCTTTCACAAGTTTAAAAATTATTCAAAATACCCACCACATACGGAAAATAAAACAAAAGAACAACATGACATTCATCTCGAAAATCAAAATAAAAAATCAATTACAACGAAAAACAATACAAAAAAGCTAGATCAAAATACACCTCAAAAAGAAAGAAAAAATAGAAAAATGACAGAAAAAATAATACCCCAAGAACTAATCGACAAATCAGAACATAGAGAGTCATCACGACTTAGAAATCAACCACGTAAAAACTATAAAACATTCATTTCACAATCTAAAATATTAAAGAAAGTCGAATTTCAAAAACAGCTTTAATTTTATATTCCATAACTTTTGCACCTCTGAAATATTTTGAAACTTTCATTTTTCAAAATAACATGCTGACAAACAAGCAACGATTCTAGTTCATAATTAGCCAATAGGATTCATCCAATCCGTCACCTTCTCTAACTCTAACACAGATCAAGTAGACGAACGATATTAAACTCCAGGCATATCTATAACTATAACTTTGCGACCTCCAGGTCAAAAATAAGCAAACCACTCCAACTTGACAACTAAAATAAATATCACCATAATATCATAACCCTCCCTTATCTAATAACCCAAAGATCAACAATATTTCCCCAACTCCGATCTCAAATACCCCCCAAACAAATATGTTAAATTAGCCTAAAGTAAAAGAACGACCATTTTAATTAGCCTAAAGTATAAAAATCTCAAAAATACCCCAGATCACTTGACAAATGAAAATAAAGACAAAGAAGACCTCCCGATCACCATAAAATTTGCCCCCAACAATTTTTCACAAAACTCAACCCACTTGTCAAAAAACCAATAAATTATTCGACCACACTTGAAAATCGCCCCAAACAACAAAAAATATTCGATCAAGAAGCCATTTCTTCAATGCTCTTCTATCAATCAGTCAACCTAATACTCAACATTTTCATAAACTTTTAAACGATATTTAAACTTATAATAATATTTCTTTTTGATACCTTTGAATCTTTTGTTATAATCTTAATCATTTTTTGCAATATTTTTTCAATTTTCTATTCCATATTTGAACTATACCTCCAGCTTTCAAAAGCTATTGACTATATCCACAGGTATGATTCACAAAACTTATCTAAATGATACGAACCATTTTTAGTAGAACAGATATTTTTTTAATATTTGTAATTTTTATAACATTTCTATCATCTCTCATCTTGACAATAAGCAAACGTATAAAAAAAGCAATTATCACATTCGCCCTAGCAACAATCCTCCTAATTTTTTTTCTAGAAGAATACTACAATAAACATAAATTTTTTCACTAAAAGAATAGATCAAAAACCAACAAAAATTGCTAACCAACAATCACACAGTCAGTCTTCACCGACATCATCCCAGGAAAACCCAACCCCACCTTCAACTACCCAAAACCCCCAAACATCCACACGAATTTCTTTTCAAGACAACCCATATACCTTTGAAGAACGACACGCTCGCTTATCTGAACCACTAGAACCAGTTCAACGACAAGCACCTCTAAGCGAACCAACATATAACTTATACCCAACATTACCACAAGAATTAAATAGAATACGAAATCCTAGTCAAAACCAAAACACAGTCGAAATAAATAGACAAATTATACATCCTCGACGAAACAGAAATTTTCAAACTCCCCGAGTTCATTTTGATATACCTCAACCCCCATCACAAAGTACACCAGAAAACCCCATTGGTATATTACCAGAAACCCCTACGCTTCTTTCACAACGTAGCACCTCAAGCCTACCCTCAGATTACTTAGGTTCAACACCAACATCTGAACAAATACGTGAAAATCCCTTTAACCCTACAAACCAAACATCACGACTACCATACTGGACAACACATTCATTCACACAAGGTGAACCAAATTTAATCAATGATCCAATAGATATTTCTACGGATACAACAACATCCTCATCACTACCAGAAACATTATCACTGCCATCAACACCATCAATAAGCCAGATTTCACCACCACCTTTTAACTTAAATTTCCCAAATAACCTCGACGCTAGATATCGAGAACAATCATCAACAAATATCCCTTTAAGACTAGACTGGAATACATTCACAGCACCTCCACCATTATTTGGACAACACCTAGAAAGTAACCGACTCCACAACTGGGCACTAAATAGACTACAATATAGACAAGACATTCACGACGACATTCGTGCTCATAACATCCAGATACTCCAACAAAATAGTCTACAAATAAAATTTGAAATCACGGTTAAATTAAACAACATTACTCAACATCCCTATCCATTAAATCCACCAAATATAACAGCTCAATCCCTACCACCACCATTAATAACAACTGAAGTAATATACAAATACGACAGATATACCAAAAAGACAATTGGTTACATCACATTTTATAACCCATACTCAGGATTGTCATACACATGTATATTCTAAAATTTTTAATTTTTCTCCAACTCCTTTTTCTAGTAACCTCCAATGAAAACATAAACCCTTCCCCCCGCACAGGACCCCAAGATTTATTAGTAACACATTACGATTGTGACGAAAACGAACAAAAAACACTACACAAATATGCAATAAATCAAGTATCACAATGCGAAACAGAACCACAAGCCATAGAAACAACAAATATAATAGCGACACTTTATTCAAAAGCCCGAGCAACAACAGTTATAGGATATAAATTCACAGCAACATTTTCCGAAAAGAAAGTACATTGTTCACAAGTCTCAAATGGAAATAAAAACCGACTTGACCACGAATCATTCTACCAAAGTAATATCGAACGACTTCTACATCTCAATCCCGAAGATTGTAAAAACGAGTTACTAAGACTCAATATCACAAGAAATAAAAAAATAAAAACACAGATAGAAAATTAGTCTATTTCCAAGTTTTTGCAGATTCTGTACATCAAGCAGAACTTGAAAGATATCAAGGACATATAAAATTAGATGAAAAATACCCATACAACGGCGCACACGGAAGATTAACTTATGATATACACGATAAACACTGGATACCACACATTGGTATAAATGACCCATCAAACTGCAAAGCAGACACAAAAAATAAAGGATATCAAGAAATTATGTTTTTCGATTGGAAAATACAACTCGAAAAAATACAACTCACACGCGATTTATCAGACAACACAATGATCTATCAAGGAATTAGATTACCTTGTAAAAACGACCAAGGCTATTGTGACCCTACAACACGATCACAAGCAACAATTGTTTGCTTCCCTGAAGACACATGTACAACATTTCAAGTAGCGAAAATACACGCTCGTATGATAAAATTTCACGAAAAATATTTTATACAATCAATTCCATATGACCAAGTCCATCTATCACGAAGATAAAGTTCTAATTTTAGAAACATAGACAATATAGAAAATAAATTGACACGTTTTCAAATATATCAAGAAACAGAACTTGCATGTAAATACAGAAATCCACTTCACAAAACACAATACTCCGAGATATTAGTTGAATACGAAAAAGGATTCGACATGACCACTGGAAAAGTAAAAATCGACCCATACGCCACAAGTCACCCTATAAACGAAGGAACATCATATATACCAGTTGATTTTCAAAAAAGTAAAAATCAACCTGGTGGACATCTAAAGCCCCATGACACTAGAAGCACACGTTTACAAGAACTATCACTAATTAATAGTACATATTTCGGTAACGTCCACAATGATATTCACCTAGATATGAAATTAGACTATACAATTAGCCGAATTTTTCAAGAAATGTCACTATCTGAATTAGAAACACTTCACCAACTATGCGAATTAGAAAGAACACAAATCCTACAATCACTTGCATTAGCAGTATTAAAAATACCCTACGCAGGATATTTATTATCAGGCAATAGATCAAATTTTTTAGACTATGAAGGAAACATTTTATGGTTTTATACCTGTACCAAAAAAGTATCACCACTATATGTTTTTGAAGATAAACGATGCTATAAAAGAATCCCTATCTTTTATAAGAATAAAGTACACTTCGTTGACACACTTTCAAGACGAACCTATTTCTGGGATACCGCAGTCCCATGTGGATCAGAAAATAGCCACAATGTAGTATAACTGAACCCTGATGAAGATAAAAATTACCTTCTTACCCCATATCCCACATTAATGCAATCACTCAAACAATTTTCACCTGAAAGCATTAGAGCTATTGTTCGAAACCCAAATATTGACTTACAATCAATTGGAATATATTCAAAATCCGATATACAACATCACATTAGAACACAACAATTCCAAGAATTATTAACACAAATGGACACGATACAAAGACAATCAATTGACCAAAACTTACGCAAACTTGCCGAAACAGCAGGATTTGCAGATATTTATACACAAGACTATATCGGATATTTTAAAGACATTAAAGACTATATATATCTAAACGGTGAAAAATACCGACCACAAGATATTTCACCTATAAATATTTTTAGCTTCGTTACACTAAAAAATGAAATTCTCGATTTTCTAGGATGGCCCTACTACATCTTAGAAAAATTGACTATTTTATACGCAATGTTTAACTTTATAGGATTTCTTTTTTCGCTTTTAAAAGGAATCTATAATACATGCGCTATACACACACAAGTAAATAGACAAGCAAGTGTAGCACGCATACTATTTGCAGGATTTTTTGGAATTTTTTCATCATCAATAAACAAAATTCTTTTAGATGCACAAATAAAGGAATACAACACAAAAATAGCAACAAGACAGAACACATACGACGAAGAACATAACAATGTAGACATTACGCCTACAGCACCACAGTTACCACCCCTACCACATAACCATCCATTATCACTAGTCCCACGAAATTTTCGAAATTTAGCAATAACAAATAATCCAAATTTTAGACCAACTATATCACAAAGTCCCATTCAACATATAATGACACACCATTCACTAGATGAAAATACATATGAACAAACCATAGAACAACCCCATACCACCGCTTTTCAGTCTCAAAATAATAATTTTTTTAGCCCACGATGAGGGCCTACACCGCTCAAATTCACACCCAACCAACCTCAACACTCCAATTACAATAATTCCACTTTTTGCTTTCCCGCCACCCGATTTCCCAACCAATAATATAACATCAGGCATGAATTCAGACACTAATTCACACATCTCAGTTTTATACTCCCTCTCACAACTCAATAACCCAGATATTGAAACCCCTGACGAATTTGCCGACTCTGAACCATCTCCATCCAATAATTTTCAAACCAATCCCTCAGTTTTTTCAAAACCCCCTTTTCAACCAATCCCCCCAAATAACCCACACCCATCGATTTCTACACCCTCTTATGCTTCACAAGTTACCCCAACCTACTCCTCATTTCATGCCGACCGATCATCCAATTCTCCAGATACTCCCCAAATCTCCCAGGAACTAGATAATTTTATCACCCTACAACAACAACCCTTCCACCTTGAAAACCCCACTATAAATCAGATTTCATCCACAATAGAATCATCAAACATACCTACCCCTACACCCTCTTCAGCTTATACCGCATCATTAGCACCATCATCCACATCCACCGAATCATCAATTAGCACTAATAGAGCTTACCGCACTTTCAAAAGAAAATTCCCAAACCATCCATTTCCAACAAAACCAGGAACAGCCCGTGAATATATTAATCATCCAAATCACACTAACACGAAAGAATTTTTATCAATCACCTTACCTTCATTTCCACAGTATACTTTGAACACCCCTACAGATACTAACGATACACGTAGCTTTGTAGATGAACAAGTTTTAATGCCTACACTTCATTGGACATCATATTATCATTTTACTAACCCCCTTTGCCTACCTTTATCTAATACTCACATCGATATAGAACGAAATCAAGATATGCTATATCGACTCACTACACCACTAACACATAGACAATTTACTTACATCGGATATAAAAAATCACTAAAAACATACACTGCACCCCGAGCTAACGAATATACGCTAGAATATTACGATCATAACATCATCCGAACTAACCAAGACCAATTTTTAGATGATGATCGCTTCGCTAACCCTAAAATCACTGAAAAATTTTTCATCAAAACACCATATGTTTTTACACTCAATATATTTGATCGCAAATTCGACCACATCATTTCTGAAGCACTAACCGACACACAAGCTTACGAAAGTTTTAAAGAAAGATTTCACTTATTTTCACTAACCTTTAATTTCCTTGCACCACATGAAAGAGATTTGCACTGCTCACACGACATTATGTTACGCACTAAACAAACCCACACATATACATATTACCGCTTTATACAAAATCACTTTGACCTACACACTCCATCGAGACAACCACACCATCGTTTTCAATTTATTAACTCTAAATACACATCACCATTTTTTCTTAACTTCACATATTGCATCAAAGATACTAACCTTCACGGTATTCTTCGCAATTATGATCCCATAACCCAAATGTATATTTTTTGTCCCATCACAAAGACCTTCAACGCAGAAGAATCCAGACCCTTCCTTATCCCACATGAATTTGTTCAACCTATAGAAATCCCCATATTAGAATTCATCCACAACACTAAATATAACCACAAATTATATAATCTCATCCAAAACACACCTTATGATTTTGCAGTTGGCACTGAAGAACTAAAAACCATTAAAGCACTTCAATTGCTTTGGCCACTGCTTCAAACTAAAAACATCATTCGCATACTAGCAAAGTTACTAACAAATTCCGACATAATCCACGACATCTTCCCCCACGGTTTTTTCCCCGATGACTAACAGGTAAGTATAATTTATACATATTCTTAACTAATAAATTTAAAATAAAACACTAACCATTCTTTATCCATGTTTTATCTAGATTTTTAGTCTTCATCCCACGATCATCTGCAAAATACACAAAAGAAAAATAAAAAATAGAAAACTTCTTCAAATTATTCAAAACTCTATTAATATTTTACACTAGAAAATTAAATAAGTTCATACCAATGTAGTAAATTAATTTATAAATTATTTCCCTAAAAGCAGTAATTCTAATAATGATGAAAATTTGTAACTTAATTTTTCCCCAAAACTAGCAGTAAAATTGAAATTCTATGTAGTAAATTGATAAAACGCAAATGCAGTACTAACCTTTTGATATTTCCATTCACTCGCACAAGAATTCTATCCAAACTCGCACAGCTCGCCCACGAAGAATTGTTTAAATAATGAATTTCAGTTTCAAGCTTTCACACTCAACAACTCTAACACACGATAACAAATTTCAAACTTTCCTTTAACCCGGTTGGAAAGGAATTATATACTAAACAAAACTAACCAATGCAGCTTACTAAACACCACAACACATAGAATAAAAGCATGACTAAGAAAAAGAAACCAACGGTACCCAAACCGGATTAACCCAGTTTAAAACTGAATAATTTATTCTTTTGAAGACTATTATAAAGTCTAAGAAAGAAATAATAAAACAGAAAAAAGTCGAAAGACAAACCCATACCACAAACAATTTGATTTTTGAAAAAAGGACACAACCAACAAAACATAAGAAAAACCACAACAAACCCAACATAAAACGTTATCACATAACAGGACCTCTCACAAACACCGCATGCAATCATACTCCCACTCCTGGCCTAACCCACCAGAAGAGGACGTCCTGAGCATGCTCTATAGCCGGCCTAACCCACCGCGCTACATCCACGCTTTGTGACCACACTCCTATTTTTAATAAGAGGTACTCAAGGGTGAGTAACTCTTCAAAATAACCGAACTAAAACAAAAAGCTTTTGTGAAAACAACTAATCAAAATCATAATTAAAACACCAAACTAATAAAAATTTTATAAAATGTAAATTATACCTTGCAGTATATAGATCAGCATACAACACCAAAGACGAACATCCAAAGACAAAATGACCCCAACACACTCGAAAAAGAATGGCCAACCACAATCAATATGCCGCCCACAATCACAACTCAAAGGATTTAGAGTACGACTTGACTTCGCAGAAAAGGACTTCATTGAACTAGAACAATGACCACCTCGATGTTCAAGTATACGTACAGATCCGAGTAACCAGGCATCCCCTCCACGCACAATCTCCACGCCATTCCCAGACAAGGTCAAACACAAAGAAGTTCTCTACATGAAACGAAAAAACCTGTCATAGCCAACCATTCTGAAATCAGATTTGAGTTTGTTGCGAAAACCCAGTCGTTGTCATGAGAAGACACAACGATTGAACCTGGAACTTCTCTAAAGAGAACCCAGACGAAATATGATGTTCGCCAAATACCAACGTCCATCATCCATCCTTTGAATTGCAGAAAGACTATTCTAAAAAAATCTGTAAATCCCGGATGGGTGGAACCTGATCTAAACTACATTTTCTGATTGGATAAATTAGATATTTTACCACTGTAAAGTATTTAATATAAACAAATCATGATCCATCTAACTAACAACCCACTTATTTGTAAGTGCTGAAATTACTTGTAATTTCAGCACCAGAGAGATTTGAATTTAACTTAGAAATTAGTTGACTCTCCAAGAAGACTTCAGCAGCCGCAATAAACCAGTATACCCTAGATCTATTGAGCCTAGCAGAGACTAGTTAAACACCCTGAGACAAGATAGTATAAGAGTAAGATTAGGATCGGTATTAGACTAAGAAGTTGCACGAATCTATCCGGCCGAAAATAAGATAGCGTGACGAGCAGACGGTGTACCCTATCCGAAATTACTCTATGAGTTAACCACCTCGGTTATAACTCATTATACCTGAATTTCTGCAATGCGTTCTTTAAACGTTTTGCAGAACATAGTCGTAGAAACGAAAGTTTCTATTTCATTAAAAACTGCCGAGAAACACAACCATCAGCGTTAACTAATTTTTAATATTTAACGAGCGGCCAAAAAACTAGTAATTCGTTATCGACAAAAATTGAGCCAAAAACTATAAGAAATCAATATGAGAAATTGTTGTTCTAAAACTTTTCCAATCGAATAAATTTTATAACTTAGTATTTTAACACCACAAACGACTAGAACTATTTTCAAACATATAATAATTTTTGCCCTTGAAATAACTCATAACAATTTAATTGAACTTGAGCCGAAACCATACAGTTCGAAAAAAGCTAGAAGCTCTAATCGTTAAAAGAATTATACAAAGTCAGATATAATATAAATTTCATTTACATGAGTAAATCAACAAATCTTGCGATTACAAAAAAAGCTGTCCCAAGAAACAAAATTCGCACTTTTGATTGTTCACGGTCAGGCCGTAACTTCATTCTTATTTCAGAATTTTTTTAAGGTCCCGGAAAACTACCTTGTAGTCGTCGGCTAAAGTTCCGTCATCTAAAAACCAGTTGTTATTTTTTGACTCTGGCTGTTTGACTGGTGTCTAAATTGTTACCGCGAAAAGGGGTGGGGCTTCAGGATCGCCTTGCTCAGCTCCATTTTCTGATATTATAATAGAGTTTCCGTAAAAACAGCAACAAAGTTTTTCTGCTATTCGTTTAGTGCCTCAACCGCTCTGTAGGTTTCCGAATTTTTTTTGTCGCTGGTAGAGGCCTGGTTTCCAGCGCATTGTGAGGCAATACGTCGTAGTGTGTTGCTAATGGCAAGTGGTCTTAACTCTTCGTCTATCTTTATTATTGAGGGTGCCAAGCTTTGCGCCGAAATGTTAAGGCTTTAAGGGTTCTGGTATTTTGCCATCTCCATTGAGGCTTATCAGCTTTGTAAGTAATCTCGGAAAATTGAGTCCTGCACTGCTATTCGACTTAAAATTTGAAAATTTTTTTCATCCGGGCTTGCTCCTGATCCGTTCGGAAAAGACATAATCGCTTTGTATAAATTAAGTTCGGCTAAAGAAAATATCTACTTTTGTTCACTCAGGGTGCTTAGACAACAATTTCTGATAGTTATCAGTTAGAAAAGGAGCAATTTCGTCATCTGAAGCAGCAAGCCTTATCCCCCCATTATGTTTCCTTCATCGAGATTACTACTTATTATGTTTATTTGTTGGTCGTGGTAGCTCAGAGGCGGGCGTGAAACTTGAGGATGAGGTTTTGGAAATGGAACGGCATTTCAAGTGGAACGGGAAAAACATTAGCCCCTTTGGAACATCCTCTACATTGTAGAGGATGTCATTCATTTTGTCCGATAGACTTTCCGCCAAGGAAAAACGCAGTGTTTTGGTACTTTCTTGAGTACTCGGATTTTTGTGATGGTATCAACATAAATATCTTGCACTAAATCATTACCTGTTACTGCTTGATTAACAAATTTTATATCAACGCATGAAAAACTTTGAAACCATTGATCAATATCAGGCAAAAATGCTTTCATTACCATACACAATAGTCGTTGCATAAGTACAGTAACCGTGTAACATCAATAAAACGTAAAAAAAGGTCAGTTTTTTTTAAAAACCTTTTTTGCTTCAATGGGTTGTATAAAATGGGATGAAATTGTTATATCAAATAAATAAATCATCAAATTAAAAAAGAAACTGAATTTTTGAAAACCATGTTTGTACACCGTTTTAAGTTATTAGCGTTTTAAAATCCAAAACATTGTTAAAAACGAACTTGAAATTGCAAATAACTTAATGAGAACGTAAAACACGTCAAGTATTTCTATTGAAGTTAATTTGATAAACAGTAAATTTCAAATGTTGTCGCAACTATGTGCATCGTCAGTATTTTTCAATTAACTGATCTAGATGACGTTAATGGATCAATTTACAAACGTTAATTAAAAAGTGTCACAAAAATTTTTGTTCTAAGCCATTTTATTAAAAAGCCAGCCTATCACATTTCCCCTGTAAAATTATTCAGTTGATTTAAGTACTTCTAACTAAATTTGGGACTAATTCTGGTTCTTGATTTGTTTTGACTCTAGTGATAACTGTTCAGTTTGATTTTTTGACTTATCTATGATTTCCCAACTAACATCCGCGCCAATTCCTTCCCTTGTTGATGGTTGAGACCCACCGGTGAGTCTCCTTTCATACTTTCCTCAATTCTAGCGATTAAATGCTGAACAGTTTGTCAAACATTGTGGAAGTACATCCAGTACATGACAATTTATAAACCGCTCTTGACTGTAGGCGATGGTAAACTTGACTGAAAGCGAACTTCAGCGATGGTAAACTTGATTGAAAGTTTCTTGCGACGAAAGCTACTTGAACGTCAGTTAAACTTCGTAACCAAACCTTTTTTGAACCATCAGCATGGGCTTCTCATAATTTGATGATTGAGTTGGAGAACTCTTCTCACTGTTTGTCCAGTGGCTTGCCCTAGCACTCAATGGTTTTGCGCAGGGCGTCTGCTGCCACATTAGTGGACTAATTTTCAGGGTACTGATTTGTCAGCCATTGCGCGTTGTTAGTTCCCATAGCTTAATCAACTAGATGTATGTACTCCTGAACACTCTTTGTACAGAGCCCTGGATAACACTACGCTTGTACTGAGTTGAGGCGCGACCTCTATAGTTCAAAATAATGCCAGTTTTTGTTGGTTTTTGATCCCAATGAGAGGTTATCCTCATATCAAACGACACATTTTTTTTTCAAACAGAGGAGCGGCAAAGTTCCGTCCAGATTAAATTCCTCTAGATTGAACTCTAGATTGAGTTGAAGAGGATTGGCGGCATCAAGTACACGAGTTGCATGGGACAGACAAAGAAGTTTAAGTCGTTCTATTACGGATCACAAAAAAATATACATATATCGTAATTATTCTAAGTTTTGTGATTGGTAGAAAATTGTTCTATGCTTTTTACAAGACTACATGAAAAGTATATAGAAACGAAGCGGAGAAGATCTACAATTTTGCTCAGTTAACATTAGCGATACTAAAGAGGAAAATGGGGAAACCCGGGACAATAAAAAAAGAACGTTGAACCTCACGAAACCAGTTACAATTTTTGAACCATAACAAAATCTAACCTTTAATGCTTCATAAACCAAAAATAACTTCTGTAAGCTACTGTGACTGCTTTCAGGTGTATGATATAAAAACAATTGAAACATTGAAACTCGAAATTGCTCACAAGCAACTTAGCTGTTGCACGTACACTCACAATTATACCCACGTCCTACTACACAACCCTGTTCGGTAGCGTCTTTTCCGCAAATGCATCTAAGCTGTTTGCAATATTTAAAGATGCATCGAAACCCTATCGCGATACTGGGGTTTTGGTTTAAAAATTTCAAGCTTAGATTTTTGCACGGGATGAAGTTCAAGCATTGGGAGCCAAATCTATCATGAAACGCGTTGAGAAGAATGGGCTTCTCATCATTTGATGATTCAGTTGGAGAACTCCTCTCACTGTCTGTCCAGTGGCATGCTCTAACACTCAAGGGTTTTACGCAGGGCGTCTGCTGCCACATTAGTGGACTAATTTTCAGGGTACTGATTTGTCAGCCATTGCGCGTTATTAGTTTCCATAGCTTAATCAACTAGCGGAGAAGATCTACAATTTTGCTCAGTTAACATTAGCGATACTAAAGAGGAAAATGGGGAAACCCGGGAAAATAAAAAAAACAATGAGCCTCACAAAACTAGTTGGCAATTTTTGAACCATAACAAAATCTAGCCTTTAATGTTTTATAAACAAAAGATAACTTCTGTAAGCTATCTGAGCGCATTTATTGTTACCATACCGGCAACAATATTTATTGTTACCATACCCATTGACAGCATTTATTGTTACCATACCGGAAGTTCAATGTTTCCAAGCGTTTTAATTGATTGCTTATTTCTCCCACGAAGTGGTTTATCTTGTTTCTCGGAAACTTTTTATATTTTTTCTCTACGGTTTTTCGATGATGCCCTTAAGCTTGCATCTTTGAGCTTGGGGCAAACCTTAGAGCAAATTTAAATTTTTACTATTTAAAAGCCAATTTTGAGGACAAATTTAGAAATTTATTATGATTTTCACTAAGAGCCACCAGCAGCAAATGTTCCGAACTAACTCTCTCTGAAACGTTTACCCGTTCATTCTTTCACTTGAAATTTTTTTCACTGTTAATAATAGGTTCTCTTTTACAACTGAACACGCAAAAATGCTTTCATTACCATACACAATAGTCGTTGCATAAGTACAGTAACCGTGTAACATCAATAAAACGTAAAAAAAAGGTCAGTTTTTTTTAAAAACTTTTTTGCTTCAATGGGTTGTATAAAATGGGATGAAATTGTTATATCAAATAAATAAATCATCAAATTAAAAAAGAAACTGAATTATTTGTACACCGTTTTAAGTTATTAGCGTTTTAAAATCCAAAACATTGTTAAAAACGAACTTGAAATTGCAAATAACTTAATGAGAACGTAAAACACGTCAAGTATTTCTATTGAAGTTAATTTGATAAACATTAAATTTCAAATGTTGTCGCAACTATGTGCATCGTCAGTATTTTTCAATTAACTGAACTAGATGACGTTAATGGATCAATTTACAAACGTTAATTAAAAAGTGTCACAAAAATTTTTGTTCTAAGCCATTTTATTAAAAAGCCAGCCTATCACATTTCCCCTGTAAAATTATTCAGTTGATTTAAGTACTTCTAACTAAATTTGGGACTAATTCTGGTTCTTGATTTGTTTTGACTCTAGTGATAACTGTTCAGTTTGATTTTTTGACTTATCTATGATTTCCCAACTAACATCCGCGCCAATTCCTTCCCTTGTTGATGGTTGAGACCCACCGGTGAGTCTCCTTTCATACTTTCCTCAATTCTAGCGATTAAATGCTGAACAGTTTGTCAAACATTGTGGAAGTACATCCAGTACATGACAATTTATAAACCGCTCTTGACTGTAGGCGATGGTAAACTTGACTGAAAGCGAACTTCAGCGATGGTAAACTTGATTGAAAGTTTCTTGCGACGAAAGCTACTTGAACGTCAGTTAAACTTCGTAACCAAACCTTTTTTGAACCATCAGCATGGGCTTCTCATAATTTGATGATTTAGTTGGAGAACTCTTCTCACTGTTTGTCCAGTGGCTTGCCCTAGCACTCAATGGTTTTGCGCAGGGCGTCTGCTGCCACATTAGTGGACTAATTTTCAGGGTACTGATTTGTCAGCCATTGCGCGTTGTTAGTTCCCATAGCTTAATCAACTAGATGTATGTACTCCTGAACACTCTTTGTACAGAGCCCTGGATAACACTACGCTTGTACTGAGTTGAGGCGCGACCTCTATAGTTCAAAATAATGCCAGTTTTTGTTGGTTTTTGATCCCAATGAGAGGTTATCCTCATATCAAACGACACATTTTTTTTTCAAACAGAGGAGCGGCAAAGTTCCGTCCAGATTAAATTCCTCTAGATTGAACTCTAGATTGAGTTGAAGAGGATTGGCGGCATCAAGTACACGAGTTGCATGGGACAGACAAAGAAGTTTAAGTCGTTCTATTACGGATCACAAAAAAATATACATATATCGTAATTATTCTAAGTTTTGTGATTGGTAGAAAATTGTTCTATGCTTTTTACAAGACTACATGAAAAGTATATAGAAACGAAGCGGAGAAGATCTACAATTTTGCTCAGTTAACATTAGCGATACTAAAGAGGAAAATGGGGAAACCCGGGACAATAAAAAAAGAACGTTGAACCTCACGAAACCAGTTACAATTTTTGAACCATAACAAAATCTAACCTTTAATGCTTCATAAACCAAAAATAACTTCTGTAAGCTACTGTGACTGCTTTCAGGTGTATGATATAAAAACAATTGAAACATTGAAACTCGAAATTGCTCACAAGCAACTTAGCTGTTGCACGTACACTCACAATTATACCCACGTCCTACTACACAACCCTGTTCGGTAGCGTCTTTTCCGCAAATGCATCTAAGCTGTTTGCAATATTTAAAGATGCATCGAAACCCTATCGCGATACTGGGGTTTTGGTTTAAAAATTTCAAGCTTAGATTTTTGCACGGGATGAAGTTCAAGCATTGGGAGCCAAATCTATCATGAAACGCGTTGAGAAGAATGGGCTTCTCATCATTTGATGATTCAGTTGGAGAACTCCTCTCACTGTCTGTCCAGTGGCATGCTCTAACACTCAAGGGTTTTACGCAGGGCGTCTGCTGCCACATTAGTGGACTAATTTTCAGGGTACTGATTTGTCAGCCATTGCGCGTTATTAGTTTCCATAGCTTAATCAACTAGCGGAGAAGATCTACAATTTTGCTCAGTTAACATTAGCGATACTAAAGAGGAAAATGGGGAAACCCGGGAAAATAAAAAAAACAATGAGCCTCACAAAACTAGTTGGCAATTTTTGAACCATAACAAAATCTAGCCTTTAATGTTTTATAAACAAAAGATAACTTCTGTAAGCTATCTGAGCGCATTTATTGTTACCATACCGGCAACAATATTTATTGTTACCATACCCATTGACAGCATTTATTGTTACCATACCGGAAGTTCAATGTTTCCAAGCGTTTTAATTGATTGCTTATTTCTCCCACGAAGTGGTTTATCTTGTTTCTCGGAAACTTTTTATATTTTTTCTCTACGGTTTTTCGATGATGCCCTTAAGCTTGCATCTTTGAGCTTGGGGCAAAACTTAGAGCAAATTTAAATTTTTACTATTTAAAAGCCAATTTTGAGGACAAATTTAGAAATTTATTATGATTTTCACTAAGAGCCACCAGCAGCAAATGTTCCGAACTAACTCTCTCTGAAACGTTTACCCGTTCATTCTTTCACTTGAAATTTTTTTCACTGTTAATAATAGGTTCTCTTTTACAACTGAACAATTTCTGGATGAAGCTGAAATAACACATTTGATCAAGCAGAAGAAGTTTTTGTTTTGAAACTATGGCTTTAGTGTCAGCTCTCTGCTTCTAAGTTCGTCGAGTGTGTTCATGTTCAGTCTTCGCTTTTTCTTCCTAACATGCAGCGCTTCTAACGTTATTGGTGACCTGGTAGATCTTCTTCCAACTTAACCAATATATGTTACCAATTTCGTCATCTCTCGCATTCAACCCTTTTGATTCAAATGTTATTTTCCTGCTGCTATATGGGCACCTCATTATATAACTTCCAAACTATACACTGTTTTTGATGTTGCCCAACGAGAGCATCCAATTTGTGGTGCTCCTCAAAGCTAGTGACAAAATATCTGACCGTTTGGCCAACAAACGTGGATTTGCATCCACTACAACCTAATTTGTATACATTTTTGTGTTTTAGTTTACTCGAAAAAGTGAATTTTAACGGCAGACTTATTCAAATTTCCTCATCGTGAGCGTGATTTGCGCGGCAGTGTTATCCCGCTTTTTTGTGCAATTTTCTCAGTGTGGTTACCTTGATATTGAAAAATCAGGTTGCATTTCAGTAATGTAGAACTATCAATTGTTTTTTACCGTAGACAAGTTACAGTCAAATTTCCGTAACTTAACGGGCAAAAAATTACTTTTTTTTTTGAAAAAATCAGATGAAAATTTAAGTTTTGTTCAGACGCTGCTGAAAAATTACTATCGTGTACAATTTCCTAAAATCATTGATTTATTCTGCAATAAGCTTTTGGTAGCCTCAATGCATTTGTATAAGTTTTCCTTTTGTTAGTAAGATATTGGTATAAATATGTAACACATTTCAATTCACTTTTTCTCTCAATTAAAGAAAAATGATTACCTTTTCCGTAGTGCTGCTAAAGATTTGAAATTTGAGCTAAAAAGTGCGTTTCAAAGCCCTTTTCATCTGCTTTTTTATGGACGGTCTTGAAGTTGCATCGATTTTTATCATCAGTTGGGATGCATAATCTAAATAACGTAAAAATAAACTTTGAAAGGCAAAACATTTTTAAGTATAAATTTCAAAAATAACTAAAACGATGCTTTCATGGTTTTAGCTGTGAAGCGAGCGAAAGCAACAAACAACTTGTTTACAGGAATTTTTTTTAAACGAACAGAAGTAATTACCAACAACACTGTTCAGCTAATTACAAATAACATCGTTCAGGCATGTTATCAATAGCAGTTGATATGGAAACTCATCTGTGTTCACATTATGTCTTTGAGGTTGTAATTTTGATTTTAGCTGTTCCACTTCGATCTTGTTTAAAACCAGCAGGTCAAACAGCTGAAACAGTAGTGATACCGGCAGCAACTTGCAATTAAAAAGACGATTGTGATAACTAGAAACGTAACTTTCCCGTTTTGTAAGTTATGATTGAAAACCCTCAAGTCGTTTTAGCTCTGGTTTGTTAGGATAACAACCGGTCCATAAATACTGGTTGAGCATTTAGAGTATACATTTTTGGTTTTTTATTATTTGGTAAAGATTTTCTTCTGCGTTTATCTTTGGAAACTTTTTGAAAATCTGTCGGCTATATGCCGTGACCGCCATAGATTATGACAATACTTCAACCCAGGTTCAAGAAAGGAATCAAAAATGAAAGATATGTCAGATGCGGCAAAAACTAAAATTGGTTGGCGTTCCTTTTTCTGACTATAATTAGTTAACCGAATTAGTTGAGTTTTGTCCAAATTCGTATCTTTTTGTTTTAGTTGCTCAATGAATAGAAATCGAATTTTAGAAAATTCTTTCGGAGTTTTAGCTTGTTCTTACTTGAAGAATGGTTTGCCCTTGTGCTCAGCGTAAAATGCACCGGCCTGGTCCTTGGTGAGATGACACATCTGAATCTGCGTGACCTTGAACCCGTCCCGACTCATAGCCTGCAAGATGTCACCTGCGCAAAAATCACGGGCATTTAGATTGGAACACATCAAAGGTCGAATTATTTTAAGAGTCAGGAAACTTTTTTGTTAATAAGACATAGCAAACAGACGGTGGGAAAAGTGTTTTAAATGAACTCAAAATTACTTGCTTAAAATTACAAAAAACTTACCCAACAAGAGGAAACTAGATCTATGATTTTTTCAGGTGGGATACAAACCAATTTGAAACTAGAAGTCAATCGCATTTTCCCGCGATTTGCACTTAGTTACTGGAGAACTTAATTAGCTTCTTTTCATTTGAAAGAGAATTTTCGAACATAAAAAATTAAAAATCAATCCACCGACATAAAATTCTGAGCATGAACTATTTATAAGACTTTGTACCGGAAAACAACCATGAAAAATTGAGTGAATTGAACTTCGTTCATTAGCACTTAAATAAAAGAAACGATAACTCTAATTACCTTTGAATCTCGTGGCATCGGGTTTGATTATTGCTAAGGTCCTGAAACAAGCATAGTAAATAACAAGGATAACCGGTTGCTGTGCAGATAGCGATGAACCTTCCCAACCAGGAAATCCGTCGAGCGCGAAGGACATAATGTATATCAATTTTGTCAACCAATCAGAGCTCCGCAAAAAAATTCGAAAGAAATAAGCAATAGATTCAGTCAGGTTTGGACATTTTAAAGGGCGTTGATTGGTTGAGACCTTCGCTCATTCAACCTTAGGCACATGAAAATAGCCCCCGTTCCGAAATACACGCAAAATTATGGACTTAAAAACGGCGCAAAGAATGGACATTTAATTATATATCAAAAATTTAAACGAAGTTAGGAAAAATCAATGAAAGGTGATGTGTTTGAATTTGCGCAATGGTTAACTTCCATACTATTGTGAATTGCTGGTGCACAAAAGATTTTAACTACCAAAGTCATTGCTATTACATAGTATAACTTGCGCAGTAAATATTTCTCAGTTACCGGTTCCAATAAAATGCCACCTTTGATCATCTATCATTTTGTTTCGAAGTGCCTGAAAACGCCACAACACAACGTCATAGAGCCCGATTATAAAACACTTGCAATTGCGAGTGTAAAAAATTTTGTTCCCGCAATTTGCAATGATATTGGAGAGCCTAATTTGTTTTCCATATGACAAACAATTTTGATGTAAGCTTGAAGTGAAATTTCAAAGTCAACATTTTTAAATTTTCCTAAAAACTTTCGCAGCAAAAATGCACGCATAAGTGTTTTCAATTCAATCACTGACACAAGTGTTGCATGTATAATGCAGGCAGCAACGAACGTATAGTTCACACTGTCTTAAATTGCGAAAAAAACTGTTACAAAAATCCTTGCCTAAATAACTGAAAAAAGCTGAAACCAAAAAACAGACAAAATTGAGCTTAGCATCACTTTCATTACAGAAAATATGCCAGTGTCTTTCATGCGTACAAATCTAATTTCACTACCATCTCTCTCTACACTTTTCATGTTTTAAAAACACTCAATTGCTGAATCGTGCTTATTTCAAGATTAATGATTGGTTATGAGAAGATGAAAAATTTAAGACAAAGCTCCATTCTTTGCTCACTTGTAACTGAGCTGAGAATGAAAGCACTAAATTCAAAATAATCGACCAACAAATAACTTCTCAGAGCTCATTACCTGCATCATTACAGTAAAAGATTGAAAGGATTAAATTTCAGTGAAAAATGCTCAATTCACTAGAAAAGCGCGTTCTGTGGCGACTATGCCGATAAAAATAAGATAAATGCAAGGCCCGCAATTATATCTTTCAAGCCGAAAACTTTCAGCTTGCAAAAATTACAATTACTGGTCGGACTCGAACCCTAGACATTCGTAGTGCCAAGCATGAACATAACTTTTAGTCCAAAAGTGTAGAACAAAATTCTGAATTTGAAACTATTTAAATCAAGCCATAAAACAATACAGTGATTCCGGTAAACAAGCTGTAAATAAGCGCCAAGCTAAATTTCAAATTCAGTAACTCAGCTGAAATATTTTTTCAAACACAAAAGCAAATCGCAACAGCGCTTCGCAATATACAAGATACAGGGGAAGTAACTCTAACTAGAAAAAAGAAAATCATACGTAAACATACGCCATTTTGACCAATTTGGGACAATTAACGCGCGATATAATTCGCACTATTAACGCGTAAGCGGAGATTTAATCAGTCTTATAAATCGTTCCAAATTGGTTGAACGAAGCTTATTTGCAATAATTGATATGTTACAAGGAACGAAATTTATCTTTTTGTATTTTATAAGGCGTGTGGGGGGATGATTTTCATAAAAAATTTCAAATTTTAGAAAAAAAATTTACATTTTATTTTATTTCAATTAATTTTTTTATGTTATTACTGCTGCTCCATAAACCTTAAAAGGCAGTCGGAACATTCAGGGCTTCGCCCTGATACCAGCAGTCTTGTATAGCTTTTGGTATAAAAAACTTTCGAAGCATAAACCCACTCTGCTGAGACTGGCAGCAGGTCTATTTTATTCAAAAGCAAATTGCTCTTTTTTATTGAATCAAGTAACAGGAAACTCACAAGGTTGAATGATTTTATCCATCAAATTCATGAAATGAATGAACAAGGGATAGGGGGATTGATATTCTTTTGATAAATGCACCAAATCAAGCTCGTCTGTACTTCATTGCCAAAACAGAGGCGCTTAATATTGGCAATAGAATTTTCAGGTTATTGGAACCTGATCTAAACTACATTTTATGATTGGATAAATTAGATATTTTACCACTGTAAAGTATTTAATATTAACCAATCATGATCCATCTAACTAACAACCCACTTATTTGTAAGTGCTGGAATTACTTGTAATTTCAGCACCAGAGAGATTTGAATTTAACTTAGAAATTAGTTGACTCTCCAAGAAGACTTCAGCAGCCGCAATAAACCAGTATACCCTAGATCTATTGAGCCTAGCAGAGACTAGTTAAACACCCTGAGACTAGATAGTATAAGAGTAAGATTAGGATCGGTATTAGACTAAGAAGTTGCACGAATCTATCCGGCCGAAAATAAGATAGCGTGACGAGCAGACGGTGTACCCTATCCGAAATTACTCTATGAGTTAACCACCTCGGTTCTAACTCATCTGGTGCGACCATAAGTCTCGAACAAGACCTTAATAGCTTAGAATTAACCAAAAATAGATTAGAAATTAGACAAAACATTTTTAAAATGTTACACGACGATAATTTAATCGAAATGTCTCTACGACTCAAGAAATCATTATGAGAAATTGTTGTTCTAAAACTTTTCCAATCGAATAAATTTTATAACTTAGTATTTTAACACCACAAACGACTAGAACTATTTTCAAACATATAATAATTTTTGCTCTTGAAATAACTCATAATAATTAAATTGAATTTGAGCCGAAACCAAACGATTCGAAAAAGCTAGAAGCTCTAATCGATAAAAAAAATTATACAAAGTCAGATATAATAAAAATTTCATTTACAGAAGTAAATCAACAAATCTTGCGATTACAAAAAAAGCTGGCCGTTCAAAAAATTTCCATGTTGTGGCAAATCAACCAACAAAACTAATCAGAGAAAACAATGTTTTCCGTTTGTATTCCAACAGAAAAAAGCAAACTCCGGCCTAAAAACCAAAATCCGGCCATCAAAGACCGTACGGTGCAAAAGTTAAAAAATGAAGCTCATTTATTTTCTCACAGTGTCGTAAGACAATCATAGCCAACAGACAATTGAAAAAAGTCAATGAACGTAAAACAGAAAAAAAATATATTGATTTCTTTTTGAAAAAAATGGTTTCGAATTTTGATAACAAAATAAATATCGCCTTTAAAATGCACCGATCCGCGGGACAGGGAAGGATGGAGAGCAGGAGTTAGAAGTTGCCAACCCCAGTGACTGGGACTACCGCAGCAAACTAAATACCAAAACCGGTTATGATGATGATTTAAGCTAATCGATTTTCAACAAAACTTATGAGTGACACTTTTCTGTTTAATTACCCCAATTTGAGAAAAGTGAATCAATCGTTGATTGCCTTTCCACTCAGAAATCTTAAATTAAGTTCTTAGAAACCGCTCATGTTAATGAGCCATTTTTCTCGTAATTGTAGAGCACATTTTACCGACTTTTAGTGCACATGGACCCAATTCTGTAGTTATCAGCACTTAAAAGATTTTTCCTGAAAAAAATTACGGAAAAAATCACCAAGACAATAAGAGAATGTTCACTACGTTCAACTTTACTACTTCTTAGAGTTATACTAGAATTAATATTTTGAAACAGGGTTGGCTGTTTTAAAACAGGGGGCTTTAAAACATGTTTTAAAACAGGTGTTTTTTATTCATGTTTTTAATTATTGTTTTATATTACGTCATACTGCAACAATATGAAGCAACATATACGTTTGTAAGCATTGTATGTTTGGATAGGAAATCTCGTCACTTGGCCAAGGGATGAATTGTTTGACTTGAACAAACATTGTCGGTTACCGGTCCATCATTTCAGATATTGTTTGTGTACTGAGGCTGATTATGTCCTCTGCTGGCAGACCTCTTTATCCGATATGGGCCCGGGTTGACCTCCATACACCGAAAATGCTTATCATACAATTCCATACATCAAGTGTGTGGGAAAATGCTTGTCATACAATTTTCATACAATTTCTAAAAATGGTTATTAATTTTCTAAAAATCATCATTAAAAAATTTTGCCAAAAAATAAAAGTTTGTTACTTTTGTTATATCAATTGTGAAAGACAGCCAAATTCAGGTCGTTTTCTATGCATTGTAAATGCAAGACCGTCCAACCTTTGGTGTTTTGAGTAACCAAGGTCTTTGTCACTTGTGTTCGGTTGCAACTACAATCGAAAATTTTTCAGAAACTAAATTTAGAAAGAAAAAATCAAAATTTTTTGTTTATGGGAAAACATCTATCACACAATTTTCATATATGGAAAAATGCTTATCATAGAGTTTTCATACAATTTTCTGTACGTATGGAATTGTATGAAATTGTATGACAAGAAGTTTCTCATATATGGAAATTGTATGATAAGAAGTTTTGGTCAACCCGGGGGGCAAATCCACACGTCAAGCCGGGATCAAAGCACAATGTCGAACATGTTGCCATACGCTAGCTGCACTAGTGGAACGGATGAAGACCCATTTTAGAAATAAGCACGGCCCTATTGCCGGAACCTCGTCGGGCTCGAACAATGCAGAGGTTCCATCTACAGGGGTGCCCACTCCGGCAAAGCAACCGCGGATAACATCTTATACAATCTCCACCACTGAGGAACAAAAAGATACATTTGACCACGCGGTTGGAAAGTTTTTCTTTGCTAACAACATTCCATTCCGGTGTGTAGAATCATCATTTTTCCACGACCTGGTTAAGTTACTACGTCCAGGATACAAACTGCCAAGCCGTAAATTAATGTCGACAAAGATTCTGGATAACGTAAACAAAGAGCTGGAGGAACAATGCAAGGCCAAACTATCAGGCAAAAAAGTTACAATTGCCATCGATGGTTGGTCAAACCTATCAAATGACCCCAATGTTGCATCTTCAATCCAACACGGCGACAAAGTCTACATTGTTGACTCCATAGATACCAGTGGCGAGCATCATACCAGCGAGTACCTGACCAGTGTAAGCCAAGGCCAAATTAAAGTTGCCGAAGAAAAGTTTGGCAGAAGAATGCAGCGTCATACAGTATGGATGCGGAGCACACCATATGAATCTATTGGCAAAAGATTTGGCTCCAACAACCATCGTGAAGAAAGTCACAGAAATTGCACAGTTTTTTCGGAACACCTATCTGCCTAAGGCCTGGCTGGAAGACATAGGCGCTCGGAAACCCCCAATTCCAAGCGACGTCCGGTGGAACAGCGCTCTTTATCTGCTGGAATGGTACCAAGAAGTGAGTTCTTATATAATATTTTTTGTTAACATTTACAAAATTATGAATGAAATTTTGATGTTTGTTGTTATCAGAAACGGCCAAAGGTGAAAGCAGTGCTCGACAGAAATCCTGTGCATTTCAATACGGCCGCCTGCTCCACCGTTGTAAAACTGGTGAAAGATCTCGTTCTCTACCAGAATGTAGAAGATGCCATAAAATGCCTAAAACCCATTTGCGAAGCATCTAATGTCATGCAAAGCAACAACAGCAGCGTTGCTGACGGACTGGAAGCATGGAAAGGTGTCCTCAAATCGTTCCGGGATCTTGGCGCTGAAGGTCGGGAATGGCTAGAAAAAGCAGAAACTCGTTACAATTGCTCTGTTCCGGCGGTTTGGTTTGTGGCTAGCATACTTCACCCAAAGTACCGAGGCGCAAATCTGACACCTATGGAGTGGCGAACCGCCAGAAAGTGGATAGCCGATGAGGCCCCAGAACACCTAGCAGGATTCACGGACTACGTTGGTGGCGAGAGTAAAGATGCCGTCAAAGCAGCATATGAAAGCGCTCCAGGATGCAAGCTCCAAAATTTTATTCGGGCTCAAAAACAATTTGGTGCATATCCCGACAACCTGGCAGATCTGTGTGAGATCGCAGCTGCTCTCGTGCCAAGCTCAGCTGGCATTGAGAGAGTCTTCTCATCTATGGGCTTCGTACATTCTGACTTGAGAAACCGCTTATTTTCTGAAAAAGTAGCTAAGCTTGCATTTTGCTTGCGTGCCGTTAACCTGTGACGTATCACTTTTATGTTTTACCATGGCCTAAGTTTTGCCTGTTTAAGTTTTTCAAATTTGAAGTTTCAAATCGGTTCCATGTTTTTTTTTCAGCCAAGAATGTGTGGTATAATTATGACAAAGAAGTTTAAATCTGAATTTTATACGTTTTAAAACGTTTTATTTAAAAAACTTGTTTTAAACCCAACCCTGTTTTAAAAATTAAAGTGCGAGTTTTGGGGCCAACATTTTATCCCAAAAATGGATCATTATGGCGTCTTTTAGTCAATAAAACTTACGCCAAATCTTGTAGGTCAATTGATGCGCGAAGTATATCAAAGGGATCCTCTCATACAGCCTAACAAAGTTTCAGAAGGATAGAACCTCCAGAAAATTGCGCAGAACGTCCAAAATTTGCTTTCAAGCAAAGGATTGGTATTTTATAAAATAAAATTACCATGTTTTGGCTAGCAAACAAAATTATATTCATTGACGCAGATTTTTGGAGGCTATAGCCTTCTCAAACTTTGTTGGGCTGTACTTGAGGCTCACTTTGATAGCTTGCGCAGCAATTAAATCATGAGTTTCACGTACGTTTTGATGACTAAATAAATCCAAAATGAACAATTTTTTTGGAAAATTTAGCAGAATGTTTTTCAAAAATTTGGGTCAATACATTGTACTAAAATAATTCCGATGCAATTCTAATCAACTTTAGTTCTTATCATTTTTTGTCTATCTCAACCCAATTAGATAAAACGCTATTCTATCTTTTTATACGGATAATTTTAAATCATTGCTGTATCTGTGCTTCGAAATGGGAGTGATGCCGCCGGGTGAGACCTCTTTCTTCAATTTTTGATTCTTCGAACCAGGGGCGGATCTAGGATTTTCTCGAGGGAGGAAGCGTATTTTAAAAACATTTTGTGAGCTCTCCCAACGCCCTAAAAGACCCTGTTTTGGCCAAAATGTCTTCGCCGCAGGCAAAATTTTTAAAAAACAGGTCAAAAAAAGCGTTTTTAGGCATTATTTGGAAAATTTTTACCACAATACTTTAATTTTAGCGCGCGCTACCCCCTCAAAATAAGTATATATTGGCACCAAAGGCGCCTTTAAAAAAATTTAAGGGTCCGTCACCAAAAATGGATAATAGTACAAAGGGGGGACCCTTTGGGTCGGCAGGGGGTCGAATCCCTGAGATAGAGGGGCGTCCCTCCCCCTAAATCCGCCCCTTCTTCGAACTTGGATATTAATTGTGACTGAGATTTTTTTACTAACCAATCACAATCCATCCACTAAACCCCAAATTATAATGATGTTTTCGTTCAGAGCACTAGTCTTTTAAAAAGGCAAAAATCTCATGTCAGCCCGTATTTTAACATCTAGATCAATTCCGACATGAGAAGTCATCATGCTATCTAATTTCAAACTCATCCGTACGAAATATAATAGCATGACAGGCAGTAGGAGTTCAGTACACAAGAGGGAAAGCTGCACTACGCAAAGTAAGCCTTGAAGCCTCCGCGAATGTGCCTATTTCACAAGAAAATCTGCAAACGCTAGCCATTAATTCAGCTGATAGATCAGATGCTCAAAATTGAGACTGCTTTGTGGCAAAAGTGCCACCGAAAAGCCGTGGATTAGAGTTTAAGAGTTAATGCAACACTACATTCGCTAGATGTAGTACTGTTAAAATGAACATTCTCTATCTCATGGGAGGTGATGAAAAAGTGCCGATTGGTAAGTTGGTACTACATACATATCCACATATCTACACAATTAAAGATTCATCAATTCATTTTCATTATAATTTCCGTACAGTTTAAGTTTTCAGTTCTGTTTTCGTTCCTTCACCAAATATGCAGTTGTTGATTGATTAACTTCGTCTCTCTCATTATCTCTGTCTGTCTCTCATTGAGACAAAATGCGGAAGAAATATTCGACCTAAATATGACAGCAAGAACATGTATGCAGCTTTTCTTTAGAGGCACAAGAGCGGTTTAATTCAATTTGCCACACATCAGATAAGTTGGTAGTTTCCTAGTGGATACATGGTTTTCAGAAACATTCCTAAATTAACGAAAAATTTGTGTTTTACATTCTGGGGATAATTATTCATGTTGAAAGATATATCATATAGCTCTAAGTGAACTCAGAACTAACGTTTCAAATTGCATAAAAATTAATGCATTCAAAGCATTTCTTCAGAGGCAGATCTAAGATTTTCTTAAGTGACTAGAAATGGTTTCTGTATGCTGGATCAGGGGCGATTTAGGGAGCGGGTGGGGTGGGGGGCGGACGCACCCTTTTTGGTATTTTTAAGAAATCCAATTTTGGCCGACCAACCTTAAAATTTTTCTAAAGGGGCCAATATATACTAATTTTGAGTGGGGAGAGCGCGCCGAATAAATGCAATTTTTCGGTCAAAATTTTCCAAAAAGTGCCCAAAACGGTTTTTTTGACCTGTTTTTTCAAAAATTTGCCTGCGCCGCAGGAAATTTGGCCAAAATAGGAATAAAACAGTGCTTTGGGAGAGCTCGAAAAAACAATTTGGTTGACCTAAAAAAAAGGTCGACAAAAAGGCGTGACTGAATAAGATAAAAATAAGATTGCTACTGTAGAAACGCAACAAAGAGAAAAGCAGCTTTTGTAGACCAACAATTTAGGGCAGCATTGCATCAACTAAGTTTACCTCTAGAGGGGCGTCGTCCACAAGATCTGTGACGTGGACTGCATTTTGCACCTTGCTCTTCCCATACTTCGCCCTGAGGGTCTGCGGTCTCAAGTGCCTGGCGATTTCCTAATATAACAACATAATAGAATATTTCGACTTGTAGCATCTCAGAAACAGGACATCAAACAAATTGCTACAAGCTGTCTTCAAACATTAGCCACAAATAAAGTGGATAATACATATGCAAATTAAAAGCAAAGCGAAAAGGTTTAAGTGCCAATGCAGTTAATGAAGTAAAAATGCTAACTTTCTGAGCAACAACTTATTCGAGGTAGATAGAAAAACTTACACAGAGGCGAAGCTGAGCTTCGCACCACTCGCGATACACAAAGCCACCGTAAAAACTGACAAAATGCCAAAAGAACAATACCCGAAACGTTTAAATGTTTGTTACAAACTGAAACTCATTTTGATGAAAATCAATTGCAGAACACAACAATCAGTATTAAACTAGCTTGAAAAACTTCGAATTGCACTACACATTGCGGTACAATATTAGTGAAAAGGACAGTAAAAAATGCTGAAAAATTGAGTTGAAATTACTTGAAAAAATAACTTGAAAAAATTGGAAAAACTACAGCCACAAAAACTTCATGATTGTATCGGATGACGTTCATAAACAGCTTTAAAAATAATTGGAAATGATTCACCGAGCGATAAAAAGGCAACAAATTTTCGGTCGAAACGTTGAGCATTGTTGGGTCGAACACAAAACTGTTGTCATAGAAAAATTTCACGAAGTTTTAGAAGTTTTTACGACCCATCCATACTGCAGCACATAAACCTATACAAATATATTTTCCCCTCCAAATTACGCAATATAAGTTGACTAGGCCGAAACAACAATCTGCTTTAATATTTTTTAAAAAATTGCAAAATCAGTCATGGTACATTTACAAATAATTGAACTTTCAGTTATAGTGAAAAAAAAAACAGTTTAAATTGGAAAAAAACCCATGCTTTAAATAGTAAGCCAATAAAAACACTACAGGATAAAAAAATTCGCGTTTAAAAAAACGGAAAATAAACCGACAGACACTAGGACGAAAACCACAACCCGAAAAAAATGGACAATTTTTTTTAAATTAATTACAACCTGAAACAGTCTTTACCTAATTACTACTTAAATGATGGTAGTAATTTCTAGAACTTCAGCACATGAAGTGATATTTACCATTCCTACTAAAATGACCATTCTGTGAAAAAAGTTGTTTACGGGAGAAAAAGTCTAGTACCCGATTGCATTACCCTTGCTTATCGCAAGTGAAATCGTAACATAACACTACCTATTGCTTGAGTAATAAAAGAGTTGCTAGTTTTTTTTTTATTCATTTTATCCACGAGGGATAGGACCAACATAGGACCTGTTATTCGACCAGGGCAGCGCCGTTTTCAGATAAAAAAATAGTCTGATTTTAGCTAGTGGAATTAAGTGGGCTGCAATTGATTGGCTGAATTGAGAGCGAGAGTGGGACTAACTGGATCTGCTGGTCCAACGAATGCCCTGAACTTGGCGGGATCGCCCTGAGCGTCTATCTCCAGAGCCACGCATGTCCCACTGCTCATCTCACACACCATGTCCCCGTACTCATTCACCACTCCCTTGTACACTTCCAGGAACTCCTCACAGTCACTCTTCTCCAGGTTGAACTGCAGCATAAATGCAATAATTTAAACAACCACACAATACTTAAGCAACAAACAGCACAATCATGGCAAGACCAACGAGTCAACTGATGCAAGAACATTCGAATATTATTCATCCGATCAATCACAGTTGCAAAAAAAACAAGAAAAAATCTGATTTTTCATGTAAATTGAATGCTTCTAATTAAGCTTTCTCAAAGATTTACTTGCTGCTTAAAAAACTTAAAAAACAACCGAACTACAAAAACGGACAGCTGTAGCGGCTTACACTCTTTAAGGCGAGAATATTGAATCCAGCTCCATCAATGTCTTTCACAATTTGAGCGAGCTGGTCATCCTTCACAGCCTGTGGCTTCACAACGGCCAGGGTGCTGTTACTCAGTCTGGCTGTGTTCGCGGGAGCTCTGCTACGACTGGTATCTCTAGGGAAGAAGAACTCCAGCTCCCTCCGGGCTGATTCGGGTGAGTCACTGCCATGACAGGCGTTTTTCGTTTGGTCTGAATCACATTTCACCAAAATGTAGTTCAAGACTTTTATGGTCAAAGCAAATGACCAAAACACACAGTTTTTGGTTCATTGAGACTTTCAAACCATCAGTTCTTGCTGGGGAATAAGTTTTTTGATCCTCGCGCTACGCGTCTTTCCAAAATGTATCACATACACTTAAGTTTCTACTGTGACTTAGCTGAAGATGGCTGAAATTAGAATCAATTTCTAATTAGCTAGCACACTTTAAATATGTTTCTGAAATTTTAATACGCTGCTAGCAATCTCGTTCTCCTCCCCTCCCCATCTCTCTTGACTTTGGCGTTTAGTGTGTATAGTGAAGCTGGTCCTACCTGTTCCGAATCTGGCCCTGATGGAGTTGGGCGCGGATGCCTGTGCTTGTTGGGTGTTGGTGGGACCCAGCAGATCCCTCCACCTCAGGATAGCATTGGGTCTCATCAGCTCCATCACAATGCAACATCCACTAGTCATCAACTCAACCAGGTTACTGAAGCAGAACAAAACCCAACACGGCATATCACAAAGGAAAGGTCAGGTCGCAGTTTCTAGTCGAACAGAAGAGCAGTGCAATTCCAATTGCTCTTCGTCCGGCTACAGTTGTCAGTCGAATGGAATAGCGCAAAACTACGATGGAGTACAACCATATTTCTATCGCAACATTCAACACAGAGGCGAAGCGGAGCTTCACACCACTTGCAAATAAATTCGAAAATGAAAATGTTGAAAAAACTGAGTGAACCAAAACTTTCGTATGACTCAAATAAAAGAAAACAAATGCCCAGAGAAAGCTGGCGCTACCTGTTTGATACTTTTCGAATTTGTCATACTGATGCGGGATGCAATGGAAAATTTCAGAAATTGGACTTTGCCCAAAACCTTAGTTCTCTACCAAAATGAGTGAGAAGAGTGAAAACTTTTCAGACATCGGAACTTTCCCGAGGACATAACATTTTTCATACAATTTAGGAGTCACAACCCGTTCATTCGATTGAACCCTTTATCTCAGATTCAACATAGTAGTTTTTAAGCACGTCAAAAAGTTTCCGAAAAATAGTCAGAAGTCCAAAATCTTGACTTTCCTAAACCAATAACTTTTTTCAGCTAAAATTATTTCGCAGACACTTAAGCGGAAGAAAATCCCAAAACCGCGTTTCTCGATTGAACACTTAACCTAAGAATTGTCAGGGTAGTTTTCGACAAAAGTTTTCCACGAATCATAGCTTTTTGTTTTAAAAAATTAAGGCGTAGCCGCTCATGCAGAAGATATTCACACAAACTGTTATTTCTATTGAACCAAAAAATCAAGATTTGAAAAAAGTAGTTTTCGAGAAACCACAAATAGTTTCAAAATACAGTTAAAACAACTGACTTTTCCGAAGCCGCTAACCTTTTGTATAAAAGATTTTGGGCGTAGTCGATTATGCAGGAGAACTTTGCACAACCCGTTCTATTCATTGAACCAAAAATCTCAGATTTGGGACAGTCCTTTTTGAGAAAAAGAAAAAATCGAAAAATATGGGTCAAATAATCCCCCACAGACTATTTCGAAGGCTGTAGACAGTGAGCTAAAATCATAAGAGACTAGGGGATTAAGACAGCTCGCAGATTTGTAGGCGGCCTTTCCATTGATACCCCTTTTTTGAAAATTGGTAGAGCAACTTTAGAAAACAACTATTTTGCAAAAAGTGAAAACATTTTTCACAGCGTCTCAAAAAACTAAATAAAAAACCCAATTCAACACATTTTCATCATGCCCGTTTTTATCAAACAATAATTCTAGACAAACAGGACATTTCATTTTAAAAATAGCAACCGAACAAAAACTACGAATAGGAAACAAAGCCGACAAGCTTTGAACAGACACCAGTTGAGCCGAAAAAATTGTTTGAACAAAAAAACTTCGAAAATGAACAACACTTGCAACTACAATATAATACAGTATAAGTTTTTTTACGCACAAGCAAAATTTGTTATTTGGCAACTAAGCAGACATTATTTAGGACAAACAAAAATCCGACCATTTTAATTTTTACCGAAAACTTTTTTCAATTGGATACTACATACAGCGAAAAAACAAGGTCCGGTCTTGACCTATAAAACAAGGAACCCTTGACCTAAGTTTGGAAAAGGGACGGCCTTACCTCTAGGCCAAGTTGTAAAGAACTTGGAAATTGTTAAAATTCAATAATAAAGCTTGTTGAAAATGTGTAAGAAAAGTTGATAACGGAAAAAAGTCTAGTTCCCGATTACAAGACACTTGCTCTCGTAAGTGTAACAAATGGCACGATTAAATCTTCATTATTCATTCCTAGTTCTGATAAGCAAATCTAACCCAGGTATCTTAATACTTTTTCGGAGTTTCAGCTTGTTCTTACTTGAAGAATGGTTTGCCCTTGTGCTCAGCGTAAAATGCACCGGCCTGGTCCTTGGTGAGATGACACATCTGAATCTGCGTGACCTTGAACCCGTCCCGACTCATAGCCTGCAAGATGTCACCTGCGCAAAAATCACGGGCATTTAGATTGGAACACGTCAAAGGTCGAATTATTTTAAGAGTCAGGAAACTTTTTTGTTAATAAGACATAGCAAACAGACGGTGGGAAAAGTGTTTTAAATGAACTCAAAATTACTTGCTTAAAATTACAAAAAACTTACCCAACAAGAGGAAACTAGATCTATGATTTTTTCAGGTGGGATACAAACCAATTTGAAACTAGAAGTCAATCGCATTTTCCCGCGATTTGCACTTAGTTACTGGAGAACTTAATTAGCTTCTTTTCATTTGAAAGAGAATTTTCGAACATAAAAAATTAAAAATCAATCCACCGACATAAAATTCTGAGCATGAACTATTTATAAGACTTTGTACCGGAAAACAACCATGAAAAATTGAGTGAATTGAACTTCGTTCATTAGCACTTAAATAAAAGAAACGAAAACTCTAATTACCTTTGAATCTCGTGGCATCGGGTTTGATTATTGCTAAGGTCCTGAAACAAGCATAGTAAATAACAAGGATAACCGGTTGCTGTGCAGATAGCGATGAACCTTCCCAACCAGGAAATCCGTCGAGCGCGAAGGACATAATGTATATCAATTTTGTCAACCAATCAGAGCTCCGCAAAAAAATTCGAAAGAAATAAGCAATAGATTCAGTCAGGTTTGGACATTTTAAAGGGCGTTGATTGGTTGAGACCTTCGCTCATTCAACCTTAGGCACATGAAAATAGCCCCCGTTCCGAAATACACGCAAAATTATGGACTTAAAAACGGCGCAAAGAATGGACATTTAATTATATATCAAAAATTTAAACGAAGTTAGGAAAAATCAATGAAAGGTGATGTGTTTGAATTTGCGCAATGGTTAACTTCCATACTATTGTGAATTGCTGGTGCACAAAAGATTTTAACTACCAAAGTCATTGCTATTACATAGTATAACTTGCGCAGTAAATATTTCTCAGTTACCGGTTCCAATAAAATGCCACCTTTGATCATCTATCATTTTGTTTCGAAGTGCCTGAAAACGCCACAACACAACGTCATAGAGCCCGATTATAAAACACTTGCAATTGCGAGTGTAAAAAATTTTGTTCCCGCAATTTGCAATGATATTGGACAGCCTAATTTGTTTTCCATATGACAAATAATTTTGATGTAAGCTTGAAGTGAAATTTCAAAGTCAACATTTTTAAATTTTCCTAAAAACTTTCGCAGCAAAAATGCACGCATAAGTGTTTTCAATTCAATCACTGACACAAGTGTTGCATGTATAATGCAGGCAGCAACGAACGTATAGTTCACACTGTCTTAAATTGCGAAAAAAACTGTTACAAAAATCCTTGCCTAAATAACTGAAAAAAGCTGAAACCAAAAAACAGACAAAATTGAGCTTAGCATCACTTTCATTACAGAAAATATGCCAGTGTCTTTCATGCGTACAAATCTAATTTCACTACCATCTCTCTCTACACTTTTCATGTTTTAAAAACACTCAATTGCTGAATCGTGCTTATTTCAAGATTAATGATTGGTTATGAGAAGATGAAAAATTTAAGACAAAGCTCCATTCTTTGCTCACTTGTAACTGAGCTGAGAATGAAAGCACTAAATTCAAAATAATCGACCAACAAATAACTTCTCAGAGCTCATTACCTGCATCATTACAGTAAGAGATTGAAAGGATTAAATTTCAGTGAAAAATGCTCAATTCACTAGAAAAGCGCGTTCTGTGGCGACTATGCCGATAAAAATAAGATAAATGCAAGGCCCGCAATTATATCTTTCAAGCCGAAAACTTTCAGCTTGCAAAAATTACAATTACTGGTCGGACTCGAACCCTAGACATTCGTAGTGCCAAGCATGAACATAACCTTTAGTCCAAAAGTGTAGAACGAAATTCTGAATTTGAAACTATTTAAATCAAGCCATAAAACAATACAGTGATTCCGGTAAACAAGCTGTAAATAAGCGCCAAGCTAAATTTCAAATTCAGTAACTCAGCTGAAATATTTTTTCAAACACAAAAGCAAATCGCAACAGCGCTTCGCAATATACAAGATACAGGGGAAGTAACTCTAACTAGAAAAAAGAAAATCATACGTAAACTACTAATTAGAAAAAATATATTTAAAGAAAAGCTGAAAAAAAAACATCTTCAAAATTTGTCTC
>NW_026970879.1:0-114047 GCF_963678635.1 Symsagittifera roscoffensis
AGTTTGTAAATTGCCTTGATTTTTCACAAAAACTCTATATAAATTTTGATAATGTATTTTTGTTTTTTTGCTTAATTCATTTAAATTATTGCAATTAGTTTTTTGTAAAATAAAGTTTAAATTTTCTGTTTTATCCATTTTTATATTTGTTTTTGTGTAAATATGTAATTATTATAACATAATATATCAATATATAAAGATATAAATCAATAAAATATTCTTAATAATTAATTATACAATTATTTTTAAAAAATAATGTAATATTATTTAATATTTTTTTACTTATGATATAATTAAATTATTTGTTAATAATTTTTAAAAAAAAATGAAAAGAATTATAATTATTGTTACATGTTTATTACTTTATTCATGTGGTCAAATGGATAAACTCATACCGAGTTTTGGATATAATAAAGATAATCAATCTACTTCTAGTTCTGATACTTTAAGTCAATCTATAGGTTATGCTAGTGTATCTGCCACATTAGGGGAAAACCAATCTAAAAGTTATAATAAATCAAATATTACATCCAATGATTTAAATAATGAAATGGAACTTGCACAAAATACTAGTGAAACCAATTTTGGTGGTTCTCATGTTGATAATAGTAAAAAAAAAATAATATCGAATACTAACAAAGATAATGAAGAAACATTTTATCGTAGTTCGGCTAATCAAATTATTTATAATAGAATGACATTATTTGAATTATTATGTATTTTATGTTTTATGGCATTTGTTGCTGGTGTTATAACTTATAGTGCTTATCATGTCGGCTTTATAACTGGGAAATTAAAAAATAAAATGAATAATATAAAAAATAAATATAATAATTGTAAAAAAAATAATGAGGTATAAAATGCTTAAAAAAGAAAATAAAATTATAATTTTAATACTAACAATTATTTGTGTTATATGGTTATTTATAGGAATTTATCATTTAATAATAAAACAATCAATAAATACATATATCGCAGATGTATTACTTAATTCTTTATCATTATTTTATATATATAAAATTATAAAAGATAATAATTTTATAGGCAATATAAAATTAAAATTTTCATTATTTTTTTTATTTAATGGGGTATTTTTTTTATTATGGAATTGTGTTACATTAATATTAAATAATAATATAGAAAGTTTTGATACATTTTATTTTTTTTCTGATTTTTTAATGATTATTTTATCATTATTATTATGTGATAAAGATATATGTATTAAAATTCAAAAATTTTTTAAATGAGAAATAATAAAAATAAATTATATATAATTGATATTGGATGTATTATCTTATTAATTATCAAATTAACAAAAATCATTATGGGAATTAAAGTGATGTTGACAAAATATCCAATTAAAGAAAATATAATTATCACTATATGTGCTACAGGATCATTTTTTTGGTTTTGTTATTTTATAAAAAATACTCAAGTTTATATTTTTATTGAATCCATAGAATCAATATTAACATTTGTATTATTTACATTACTTGGTATATATATTGTTTATAAAAATTTATATTTAAAAATAAACATTACAATTTTTTATTCAATAGTATTAATTGCAATTGGTTTTATAGATGCTTTACTTGATATATCAATTTTAAATAACTTAACATCTTATGATAGTTCAGTTACTTATGCCATTATATGCGATACTTTTTATATTATTGCTGGAATTATTTTATTATTTTTATTAATAAATCATCAAAAAAATAAATAAAATCAAATCAAACCAAATCAAATATTATCAAAATACATTACAAATTTTAAAAGTAATGGTGTTTCTTAAACCTTTATAATTCAATATATTTAAAGAATATGGCACATAGTGGCATATTAATAGTAATAGTATGGCACATTTTAATTAAAACCATAAAAATACAAAAATACTTATGGAATATTAAAACTATTCAAAATAATAAAAATAATTAAGATGTGTAAATCCACTACACTCAATAATTTTAATTATAGCATTTAAATTGATTTTAAGGCTCATTCATGGCTTTTTTATTCATTTTATAACACTATGTATAACAAATAAATTATCAATCAACCTTGATACCTTTATGTTGATTTTTAAATATTATCCAAAAAAATAATTTTATATTTTATCATAAACCCTATAAAAACATAGATTTGTGTTTATGATGTGTTTATTGAAGCTATATAAATCAATGCTTTTAAGACATTTTTATTTCATAAAAACATAAAAACATAACCCCCTATATATATAATTTATATATTTATATATATATATATATGTATTTATGTGTTTATTGTAATATTTATTTTTAATATTATTTTAATGTTTATATTTATATTTATATATATATATTTATATTATTATACGGGGGTTATGTTTTTATGGGTTTATTGGGTAAAAATGTTTAAAAATTCCTTTATTTATATAGCTTTCAATAAACACAAATATTTGGGTTTTATGTGTGTTTATATATGTTTTTATTAGAAAATAAAGCAAAAATTTGTTTATTTAATTTTAATATTCATTATTTAATTTTAATATTTGTTATCTCATAATGTTGATTATTTAATAATATTTATTATTTTATAATATTTAAATATTTTTGTTGACTTTTAGTTTTTAGTTAAATATACTAGTGATATCAAATTGGTTGATAGTAAAGTGTTGGATCTTTGCTAACAATTTTTTTTTGGGGTGAGGTCTTATCCACCTATCCAACCACCCCAATTAGGATAATTTCTTATGAATATAAATAAATTTAACCAATTTATGCTCGATATTGGTTATATATTGCCAAAAAATTTTAATTATAATATTACGATTGAATCAATATATAGATTTGCTGATATAAATAAAATTTCAAATAATAAAAATTTATGGATAAAAAATATAGATAATAATAAATTTGTTTTTGGTGATTGGTCAACAGATCAAAAATATATTTATATTGATAGTGAAAAACAAAGTCTAGAAAAAATAGAATTTAATAATATTGAATATAAAAAAGCAAAAATTGAAAAAGAAAATATACAAATTCAAAAATCAAAAAGTTTAAAAAAATTTTATAATAATTTACCTTATGCCAATAATAATCACCCATATTTAATTAAAAAGAAAATTAAAAACCATAAAATGTTGCGTCAAAAAGATAATATGTTGGTAATTCCTTTGTTTGGAATAGAAAAAAATTTTATTGGAGTAATTCAATCATTGCAATATATTTGTAATAATGGTTCTAAAATATTTGCAAAAGGAGCTAAATTTCAAGGTTCTTGGCTTCCATTAAACGAATCTTCTAATAAAAATTTTATATTTTGCGAGGGTTTTGCCACAGGAAGTAGTATATTAAATGAAGTAGAAAAAAATAAAATAGATGTTACAGTCATAAGTTGTTTTAATTCAAGCAATATTATTAATATTGTTAAATTTATTAATTATCAATATAACGATGCCAATCTTTATATATATGCTGATAATGATATTCATAATGGTGGTTTAAATTTTGCAAAAAAAACACAACAATGTATTTCTAAAGTAAAAATAATCTTACCCCCTTTAACGGAGGAACAAAAACACAATGGTTTAAGTGACTGGAATGATTATTTAAATTGTTAATTTGTAAAATAAAAAAAGGATAAAAAATGGATAAATTAATAAAAAATATTGTTAAAAAAGAAGATTTTAAATTAATGAATAATGTTAATACTTATACAAACAACAATCAAGCAGATGTAAGTATAGTATCAATAATTAAAAATAATGAAATTAATAAAATAAAAAATTTATTAAAAAAATTAGAAAATACTAAAGATCGTGAAGAAACTATTAAATTAAATCAAGAATTTAATTTATTCCCTACAAAAAATGGTTTTTTTAAAGAAGTATTTGAAACATTTAAATATAACTGTTTATTTAAACAAGATATTTTATCTTTAGGAGCTTCTATTTCAATACTTTCACATTGTTTTAGCAAAAAATATAAAATTATGTTTAACAATTTTGTTACACCTTTAAATCTTTATATTCTTTCAATTGCTGAAACTGGTAGAGGTAAAGATTCTGCCAATGCTTTAATAAAACAAATTTTAGCAAATAATTATCTTACTCAAGCGGATGTGGTTGGTAAAGTCTCAAGTGGTGAAGCCATTGAAGATGCTTTAGTTAGAAAGAATAATCGTTATGCTGTACTGGATGAGGTTTCGCATTTTTTTAAATCTATGAAAACAAATCAATATCAATCAAATATTGAAAGCATTTTATTAGAATTATATACGGCGAGTCGAGGAGTATATTATCCACGCTCAAAAGCCAATCAAGAAAATGATACATTACCTATCAATAATCCTATTTTAAATTTTTATGGAACTACTACTCCTACAAGTTTATTTGATGTGTTGAAATCAAAAGATATTGCTTCAGGTTTACTACCTAGATTTTTATTATTTTCTAGCGAAATGATTAATCAAAAAGCATATGTAAAAAGAAATATAAAAAAAATTGATTATCAATTTATATCTGATCAAATTGAAAATATTTTAATTCCTGAAGCTTTCCCAATTAGCATATTATTACATGATGATGCGATTGAATATTATTATGACAAAATTGATGAATATGCCAATATTGCAAATGAAATTAAAAGATCAATATTTTCTCGAGTTTGTGAAAATGGATTAAAAATTGCTGGTATTTTAGCTGTATGCGATAATAAATTAAAACCAGTTATAAATATTAAACATTTGGAATATGGAATTGCTTTATCGAGTTATTCTGCTAGTCAATTATATAGTTTTGTTACCAGTTATATGAGTGAATCAACACGCCATACCCTTTTTAATGAGATTTTTAATTTTATTAAAAAAAATAATGGTTGTACTAAAACTATGATAAATAAAGCGTTTAGAAAAATTACACCTAGTCAAAGAGATGAAATTTTATTGGATTTAATACAACAAGAAGAAATTGAAAAATTCAATGCAAAAAAAGGAGAAAGAACTTTTTTTAAATATTATGTAATAAATAAATAAAAAAAGTTGTATTTTTATAAAAATAATTATATAATGATTAAATAAATAAAATATAAAATACTTATAATAATTAACAAGGATAAATATGAACAATCAAATATATTATATAAAAGAAGAAATTAAAAATTTAAATAGTTATGTTTTGAATGGCGATTCTTATTTACATTTAGATACATTAGAACATATAACTTGTGAAGAATATGACGCTATGCTTGCTAAAGCATTTAATAATAAAGAAGAAGCTATTAGATATTTATGCTTATCAATTATTGAAGAAAAATCTAAATTATTAATTATTGATAATGAGATTGAAAGATTAAAAAAATTAAAAAATAACAAAAAAAGAAAAATTGAAAATATTACAAATATGATTCGTAATAATTGCAATAGCAATATTGATTTTGAAGTTTTTCAATTATTTTTTAGAAAAGGTGTTGATAGTGTTGAAATAACAGATGAGTCAATAATTCCAAATAAATACAAAAAAGAAGTTATAACTTATCAAATTAATAAAAACGAAATTAAAAAAGATTTAAAAAATAATAATTTAATTAATGGAGCAACATTAGTAACAGGTAAAAAATCAGTAATAATTAAATAAAAAAAGGAGAATAAAAAAATGATAGATTTAAATAATTTAGAAACACCTAAAAAACCTAAAAAACTTATTGGCACTATTTATGGTGGTGCTGGTGTTGGTAAAACATATCTTGCAAGTAATTGTGAAAAACCTGTACTATTGCGTATCGAAGATGGGTCGGCAAGTCTTTCAGATCAAGATATAAAAATGTTGCCTTGTATCAATGAACCAATTGATGTGTTTATGCAAATAAAAACATTACTTGATCAAGATCATAATTTCAAAACACTGATTATTGATTCTGTAAGTAAATTTGATGAATTGTCAATTGCAGAATATTTATTCCAAAATAAAGGTTTAAAATTATCTGATAATGATTATGCGGGATATGAGTTTTTATATTCTAGACATAGAAGTTTATCAAATGCTTGTGCTAAATTATCAACAAATAAAAATATGAATATTATTTTTATATCTCATGAAAAAGCAACTCAAGTAGGTCGTGATAGTAAACAACTACAAATGACACTTAAAATGTCACCAAAATCAGCGCGTTATTATATTGATGATGTGGATTTTGTTGGGTATTTGCAACCTGCTGATTTAATATCTGCAGAAGGTAAAAGATCAAGAGTTATAAAAATGGATGTTGATTCTAACCTTAACAATCAATCAAAAAATAGATTTGACTTAAAAAATAGGGAGGTAATTGCAAAAAATACAACATTAGAAAATATCTTTTTAAACAAAAACCAATAAGGAAATAATACAATGAATTTTAATGATTTTAATTTTAACGAAGCAGTAATTAAAGATTTTCAAACATATGAAAATGGCGAATATCCTGTATGTGTTGATAATGCTAGTGTCGATGATTCGCAAAACCCTATCATTACTTTAAAAATTAAGCTTAGATTTTTATCTGGAAAATATCAAGGTAATTTTATATATGATAATTTATTATTAAATTCTGATGATACAAGTAATTTCAGATTATCTATAGCTAAACAAAGAATGAATGATTTTAATAATTTTTTAGAAAAACCTTTAAATTCTGCAGAAGAATTAATCGATAATTGTTTTATAATTGTAATTAAAAATACTACAAAAAATGACAAAACTTATTGTAATATTTCTTATTATAAAAAATATGATTCAACTATAAAAGATGATTCACCTATAAAAGATGATTTTAATATACCATTTTAAAAAAAAAGGACAATTAAAAAATGATACTTTATGATTATCAAAAAAATGCAGTTGCATCTACTTATCAATATTTAAAAGAGAAAAAAGGTGTATCCCCATTAATCATTGCACCAACTGGTGCAGGTAAAAGTATCATTATTGCTCAAATTATAAAAGATACATATAAGCATAAAAGAATTTTAAAATTAACTCACAAAAAAGATCTTTTAGTACAAAATTATAATAAAGTTTCTAAAATTATACCAAATATAGATATTGGTTTTTATTGTGCTGGTATGAAAAAAAAAGATACTAAAACAAATATTATATTTGCCAGTATTCAATCTATAGCTAAAAATATTAACAAATTTAAAGCATTTGATTTAATTCTTATTGATGAAGCTCATTTGATAAATATAAGTTCAGAATCTCAATATAAAAAAGTTTTAGACTTTTTAAAAAATTGCAATTCAAATCTTAAATGTATCGGATTAACTGCGACACCTTATCGTGTAGATTGTGGATATTTATATGGGCAAAACAATTCTTTTTTTGATGGTGTAAGTTTTGATATTAAAATAAATTATTTAATTAAAAATAATTATTTATGTAATCCTACATCAACTGCTTCACAAGTTAATATTAATACTCAATCAATTCCAATTAAAAATAATAAATATAATCAAAAAGCACATGAAATGGCTTTTAGTCGTGAATTTATCAATACATTACAAGAAATCACTTATAAAACTCAACATAGAAAAAAAGTAATAATTTTTTGTAGTGGTGTTGATCATGCTAAAAATGTACATTTACATATGCCTAATAGCGAAATTGTGACAGGCACAACTATTAACCGTGAAAAGATTTTATCAAGATTTTTAAATAATGAATTTAAATTTTTAATAAATGTTGATGTTTTAACAACTGGTTTTGATGACCCTTCAATCGATTGTGTTGTCATTTTAAGGGCAATATTAAGTCCAAGCTTGTTTGTGCAAATTTGTGGGCGTGGCTTGCGTATTGCTCCAAATAAAAAAGATTGTTTAATTTTAGATTTTGGTCATAATTTTGAGCGGCATGGTTGTATTGATGATATACAAGTTAAAATTCCAAAAGGAAAAAATGAAAAAAGAGAAAAAATAGAAAAACAAAATGCTAAAAAATGCGACAAATGTTGTGTTATTAATAAAATACAAGCTAAAGTATGTATTAGATGTGGAGAACCTTTTAATAATCAATTAACTAATTTTAATTATTCTGGTAATATATTAACTAATGCTCAAACATCTAATGTTATTAAAATTATTTATACATTTGTAAAAAATAAAAAAGATATAGAAATGCTTAAAATATCATATCTTATTACTGGTTTTAAAATTATTCAAGAATTTATTTGTTTAGATCATTATGGTTATGCTTATAAAATAGCAATTCAAAAAGTACGGGCTTTAAAAGGAACAGCCAAAAATATTAATGAAGCTAAATCACAATTTAAATTGTGGAAACAACCAACAAAAATTACTTATATAAAAAAAGATGGTTTTTATAATATTATTAATAAGGAATTTTAATTGCAAAATTACATTATGCCAATACATTTTATTATAGGCAAAAAAAAAATATTTTTAGGAATGAATTGGTATCGTAATGCTCATTATTTTTTACAAGCAAAAGTTAAAAAAATTTATCATCAAGAAATTATTAATCAAATAGATAATAATATTAAATATAATCAAATAAAACTTAAGATAATTTTAAATATAAATAAATTAACAAAAAAAGATTTAGGCAATATTACATCTATACATGAAAAATTTTTTTTAGATGCTTTAGTTATAAATCAAAATATAATAGATGATAGTTTAAAATATCATCTTGGTACGAATACTAGTTATATTATTAATAAAAATATAAATGTTCCATATGTAAATATTGAAATTTTAGAAATTAATTAAAAAATTATATAATAAATAAATAAAAAGATTGTATTTTTATAAAAACAATTATATAATGATTATATAAAAACAATATATTGAGGTTATTTTGATGAATAAATATGAAAATAAAATACAACATGTTGATGCTAAACATATATCTAATGAATTAAATACATATAATAAAAAAATAAAATGTGATATAGATTTTAGTGAATATTATTTAGATACATTAAATGATTATGATCCAAAATGTATTTTATCTCCTATTTATGATAATAAAAATTTTTTAATTAGTGGTGATTTAAAATATAACGATATGTATCTTTTTGTATTTGAATGTTTTAATGATAATCAAATAGTTCAAGAAATTTGGCAAATCATAAAAAATAAATATTTTAAAGGTCAACCTTATAATATACATAAATGTCTTGATTATGATAATTATTTTTTTGATGAAAAATGGTGGGATAAAGAGTATCCTGAAATTTCAATATACATAAATGAAAATATTATTTTAAAAGTCAATATTAATATTTTTTTTACTATTGATTGGAATGCCAATCAATATAATTATGATGCTTATTGCTTACATAATTATACAGCTTCTGTATTACATATTGAAAAATTACAGAAATTATATATTATAAATAATTATACTTTAGAAAATAAGCATAATATTGAATATATACCAAATAATGAAATATAAATATAAATATAAAGGTGGTGAAATATGAAATTTTTAAGAAAAATTTTCGGTATAAAAAAATGGGTTACAATTACAAGTATTAATTATATTCAAACAAAAGATATCCATTATATGGAGATTCAAGAAAATAATAAAACTACTCTTGTATTATTATAAATTATTGTGGTGAGCTTGTTGTGCCACCTTGACTATCTATATGTGTATGTGAACTTAAATTAGTATTTGAATCTGTAAAACTTGGTGCTTCAATAGGTACATTACTAACCAATTTTTCATTATTTAAAATAAGTGTAGCATTATGATATTTAAGTTTTATATAATTGTCAGTTATTTCTATAACATTATCTTTAGTTTTTATAATAAAATCATTATTAATTGAAATTATTTCTACACTACCTTTTTCATTAAAAAATATATTATTTTTTTTAATATAATTTCCAACTTTTACTTCACCAACTTTTAAATTTTTAAATCTATTTTTTTGATTTACGGGGATACAAGCTGTTACACCTTGAGAATCTTGTATATTAAAAATAACTGCTTGAGTATCTTGTGAAGGTGCATTTGCACTTATACCATAAGGATAAATAGCATAACTATTAAATTGTGCCTTAGCGTGGCTCACTGAATAAATATGTCTAGATTCATTATCTTCCATATTATCTAATGATATATAACCAATACGGATAATATTTTTAAATTTATTTATTAAAAAATCTAATATATTCATATATTAAGCCCATAAAATTGATTATTTAATATACTTTCTTCAGCTATTAAATTGTAAGCATTTGCTTGTACAAATTCAATAGCAACTGTATTGCCATCAATGCCCATATGATAAGTTATATCATTTACAAGCATTGTTTCATTGATATTACAAGTATTATCTATTATAGATATTAATTGATTTGGCTTAATAATTACTTTATCACCATTCTTATTAATAAAACTATGCCCATCTAAAACCACATTATACTGTCTTGCATTAGCTATTTGAGTTTGCATTTTCCAAGATGCCAATTTTTTTAATTGTATTGGAGTAAGAGCTTCACTTTGAACTTCAAGATAATTTCTCCCATTTCTAATTTTATTATCTGGTTTACTTGTATATGCTACATCACTTTGTTGTTGTGGTGTTTTTGCATAATCCCTCACATCTTGAAAATTTGGGACACTTTGATAAGTATAAGTATTATATAATTGTGAAAAATCATAATTAACTGAAGCTTTCCAAATATTATTTTCTACATTAATAATATTTTTTAATTGATAAGTATTTAACTCACTAAATTTTTTTCCTGAATTAGCAATCACAAAAGATCCATTTTCATCTGTCAACAATACACAATATTTTTTCATTGCATATTTATTTAAAAAATCTATTACAGCTTCCCCAGAAGAAGGGACAGATGAATCTATACTTAAAAAATCCGTAGTTGCTGAATCAATAGATTTATTTTTAATATCGTATTTGAAATTTTCAATATTAAAAACAGCATCAACAAGTTGCATAAAATTTGTTATAGCTGTTGTTGTAAAAGATGTTGATATTTTACAATCTATTATATCACAAGTAATGTCTCTTCCAGCTAAAGAAATAGTATAATTATTATCTGAATATGAAATTGATTGTTTTTCAATATAAGCTGTCATGATTTTAATACCATCTGCCAAAATTTCAACTATAGAATTTTTAGTTATTATTAAACCTAATTCTTGAAGTTTGGAATATGTTAAATCTCCCCCAGCAACAAATTCAAATTCACCACAAAGTGATTTCATAGTTTTATTGACTTTCGCTTCAGTAAATCCACTAAAAATAGAACCATTTATTTTAATTTCGAGCATTGGTTAAAACCTTTATTTTTCCTTTTACAGCTATACTATCATTTAATTTATTTAAATTTTTAAGTGTATCTGCTTCATTAGACTCTTCATATAAATTATATGATAAAACTGAAAGAGGTGTATAAGTAAATAAATTAGTCAATATTTTATTTGATGTATTTAATATTTTTTTATCTGATAAATCACTATATACAGATCTTAATTGAGCAATATCATTAATTAAATTATGTGAAAAAGATTGTTTAATACTAGAGTTTTGATTTTCTAAACTATTGTTATTATTATTAATTTCATCAGTTGTATTATAAATTATTTGAGATGATATTCTATATTGAGTTACTAAAGAAGATTGTTTAACTGAATCAATAATTATATTAGCATTGCTTGTGATTTGTTTTTCTTCTTCTGTAATAGGATTAGATTGAACTTTAATATTGGGACTTAAACTATCTATTGCAAAACTTTTTTGATCACTTTGATTTGTTAAAGATGTAAAAGAATTAATTGAATTACCAAATTCATTAAATCTTTTTAACCCTGCTAACACTTGAATAATATCACTACTTAAATTATCTATACCACTGATTAAATCAGTAATTCTTATAATTAATGCAGTAGGATTATTGATTAAAGCTGTAATATTATCTATATCGTTTTCTATTTCTTTAATAAAATTTGCAGCATCATTTATTTCATCTGCTAAAGGAGATAATACTTTTTGAATATTTTTAAGTGTATTTATACCTATATCTTTAGCAGATTCATATGCATCTTTAAATTTTTTAAATATATTAATATTATTACCATTATCATTTATATCATTAATACAATCTGCAGCTATATCATTAATAGTTTGTTGAGTAATTTCATCTCCAGCGATAGGAAGTGAATTATTAATTGCATTAGATACTTCAATGGCTTCAAATGAAAAATTAGCTATTCCTAATTTTGCAAATGATTGTTTTAGTGAATATAGACCAGTTGATACATTAATTGTACCATAAAATGGATGAATTAATATATGAGTTTTATTACTTTCTAAAACTTCAATTAATTGATTTCTTTTAGTTAAATAATCGCCATCTTGTGTAGGGTCATATTCAATAATTCCATTAATGTTAAATTTTCTTAATGATTTACCTAAATCTTGTGCTTGTCTTCTATTTGTAGATATATATTCATAATATGTTTTTCTTCTACCCCCTTGAGTAACATCATTGTTTAACAAAAATTTTATTCCATCAATTGATGCTTCCCAGGTTGAATTTAATAAACTCATTTATTACCTCCTATACGGATTTACGCCAACATGAAAATTAGATTTGCCGCCACTATGATGTGTTTTTATTGATTTTATATCAGCATTATTAGATTCAATATTTAAATTAATATTAGAAGTCATTTGTTGATTTCCAATTCCTAAAAGATTATATAAAGTTTCAGTATTAGTTTGATTATGCATATTCATTTGTGGTTTTTCGGGTAATGTTTGATTATAAAAATCATATTTTCTTTTAGATAAATCGCCACCACCTGCAACTTGCGGGGTTAACATTAAACTAGTACTTAAACCTAAAAATTTAGAAAATTCGCCCATTTTACTACTTAACCACCCCAACAAATTTTTTAAACTTATAAAAGGTTTAAGTAATTCATGACCCAAAACTTTTAAACTATTCATAAAACCTTGACCAGTTAATAAAGAAGCAAATCCTTTCCAAATTCCTTTAGTTAATGCTAAACTTCCTCTAAATATAGATAAACCTGCAATTATAGACAAGAAACCACTAGTGGTAGAATGATTTTGAGAAAAATTTCTAAATGAATTTGCAAAATGAGACATTTTAGTAGCTAATATGTTAAGTCCCTTATTAAAATGTGTTGAAGCTGCAAAACTTTGCCACATCGATGTAGTAATATCAAAAAATGCATTTTTAATTTTTATTAAAGGAGCAATGGTACCGATTTGAGTTAACTTTTTAGATATATTTTTAGCACCTTTATGCGTATTAAACCATTCTTTTACTGCTAAATTTAATTGTTTGCTAGACAGAGCACCCGTAGCAATCACAGCGTCAAAATTCTTTCTGTCAGCAGGTGTCTTAAAACGCAATCCTTGCATGTTAGCAAGCAAAGCTTTTAATTGTAAACTTTTATCATTGAATGAATTTAATATATCATTTGTAACTCTTCCCGATTGACTTACTTGTGTAAATAATCTAGTTATTGCAGTTGATGAGATACCTGTATAAGTAGATATATCTAACTGTCTTTGTAAAGAAGTAAAAGAACTTTTCCCACTTTTTCCTTGTTCAAGCAATAATCTAAAAGAGTTTGTTAATTCACCTACTGGCTTATTTGTATCTATAGCTAATTGTCGCATATTTGACATATATTTATTTAAATTTTTAATATTGGGTAATAAAATTGATAATCTTTTTTGGTCTTGCTCTAAATTAGAAGCTCTTACAGCAGAACCCGCTACAATTCCACCAACTGCTACTCCTTTTAATAAATTGGTATTACTTATACCACCAAAAGAACTTTTAATTTTGCTGCCAACAATAGCAACAGAATTGCCGATATTTTGCACAAATCTATCAAATAATGATAAATTATTAGTTTTAATATTGTTAGACATTCCTTTTAAATTATTAGATATTTTTGAAGTATTTTTTTTAACTGATTCAATATTTTTATTAAAATTTTTAGAAGAATTATTGGCTTTTTGAAAACTTCCACTTATTTCTTGATTAAAATTAGAAAAGTTTTTTTTAATATTATTTAAAGTTTTAGAAAATTCATCTATAGCTCTAATATTATATGATACTGAAAAAGCCATTTTTTAATTCCTTATATTATATATGTATTTTAAAATTTTGTTAATCTACCCAACCCAATATGTATATCTTGTCTGAATAATTACCAACTATATTTTGACCAGTTCTAATACGATAAAATGTTTCTGAATTACCTTTAACATCTAATAATGCTGTAGCATAAACTGATTCTTCTAAATAAAAATTATTATTAGCAGTATTGAAATAACCTTGACCTTTCAATAAATTAATACCATTAGCATTATTTCTATTAATCCGTATCGAGCCAATATTAGCATGAGAAGTATTATTGCCTGTCATTTGGTACTCAAAATCAAAAGAATAATATATATATTGTTTTTTTGACAAATCCATATGGGTTATTGTCCCATCTTCATTTATCATAGGTATATTAGTTAAATCTATCGTTAATATTAGTGATCCAATATAAGGATTTGGGGACTGGTCTGTAGATACAACTGTTTCTCTACCGTTCCATATTTTTAAACCTAAACCGTTTTGTTGAATTATAAATTTATCTATTAAAGAATTAAATATTATATCATAATACCTATTAGCCACAATATAACCCGCGGTTAAATCTTCCGTTGGATTTTGCAAAATAACTATTTTTTTTACACCAATACCATCAATGTTTACAGTTAGTGCACCACTATTAGTATTTGATGTATAAAATCTTACTTTTAATCCATTTACATATTCTTTTAAAGGTTGACTATTTGTAGCATTTAAAACAATAGAATTTTCTGTACCTGTATCTTCATAAAAATCATATACACATGCTGACTTAGTTAATACTTTGCCTAGTTGGTTTAAATCATTACCATCTAAACTTAAATTTGCACCACTAATAACATTTTCCAATTCTAAAGGAATTTGGTTAAAATCTTCAGCATTTAGACTAGTTTCTCCATTTATCATAATTGGTATATTTTTCATTAAATTAATCCTTTAATTAGTTGTAAAATTATCATTATTTTGTAAAATAAAATGATCATTATTTTGCATTTTAATTTTAAATATTGGACCGTTAGTTCGATTAAAATTAACAGTGCATGTACTTGGTATTAATTTAAGTATAAAACATTCAATATTTAAAAGATAGCCACTTTCTCCAAAAAACCATGGGAATGTAATGGGGAATATAGTACTAATTGATGTGTCTAAAAATGTAATGAATAATTCATAAGTTGAAATATTTGGGTCAGATTGTGGATCTTGAGCAAATCTTGTTGTGATTGTCGCTGAATAACCAAGTATATTAATTATTTCTTCTAAGTCGCTAACTGTTTGAACACCGCGAGCTTTAATTTTAGCAATACACTGATTTCTTCTTTTTTCCAATGAAACATCAGTGTTAAAACATTGATCAGGAATGCCTAATTGTTTTTCCCATTCTTCAATAAATTTTTCGGTAACTGTAATATCAAATTGAGTTGATATTTGATTTAAATAATCTCTAAATTTATTGTCTTCGATCGTTAAACTATTTATTAATTTAAACAGATTAGAATTAATAATATTTGTTGCATTCCAACCTTTACCTTGAGGCAAATATTTAGCAAATATATGTCCACCATCATTTTTATCAAGTAAATTAAAAAACTTATTGATCATGCAAATACCACATTACCTTGTACAGCAATTTCACCATCATTTATGATTACATTATTTAATGGTGTAGTTAATGTATAACTTTCTAAAGATTCACCTGTAACATCATCAATTGTTTTTAATATTGTTAAATTAATATCGTTAATATTAATATTACCATTATTTTCTTCATTTAATTCAACACCATTAATCATATTTTTATTTCTAAAAAATTGTCTTATATTTTCTTTAATAGCAATTTGCATTGTGTTGGTATTAGGTATTATATTAGAAAAATTAAAATTTATATATATAGGTGATAATGATAATACTTGTATATTATCAGAAACAAGATTTATAGGTGCTATTGACATAATTTGAGTTTTAATATTAGCATTGTCTGTCGTTGTTGTAATGATAGAGTCACTTTGATCTTTAACACAAAATATCGTTGTAAAACCAGATTGATTTTTAAAATAATTATTATCATCTAAACCATGTGTAGCTCTTAAAACAAAACATCTTGTCACACCATTAACTTTTTTAGCTTGGTTAATGATAGATTGGGCATTAAAATTAGTTATTGGGTTTTGCCAAGCATCTTCTATACGAGATTTATAATTATTTTCTTCTTCTGTATCCGTACCACCTGTTAAACCGTTTAAAGTAACATAAGCATTATTATTCACATTTGAAATTGGTGTTTGTAAAGCTAAAGAAGCTCCACTTGAAAGATTAGTTTTTACACCATTTTCTTCACATTGTACTTGTACATTGCTGACATAATAAGTAGATAATATTGTACCTGTAGCGGGGGAAATAGTATTTATATCTATATTAAAAGTTACTTCAATTTCATTAATAACTGTTACAGTTTTTGTACCATTATATTCATTTTCATTAGCTCCACTAATTAAAATATTTATGCCTGTTGCTAAATTGTGAGAACCTGAAAAAATAATAGTTGCCAAACCGCCTGTTTGTGTAATTTGTAATACAGTATTATTATTTTTTGAAATAGTAGAATTAGATAAAGTTTTATAAGTTAATGATCCATTTGATATTAAAGTTTGCGCTGGTATTGTAACACAATTTTGTATTCCTGAAAATACTACTATTCCTTGAGATGATGTTGGTTTTCCTAAAGATAAATTAACCAATCCACCCCAAAAATTTAAAACCGATAAATCAGCATAATTATCAAGGAATAAACCTGTTTGTATGGTATCTAATAATTGATACATATCAAAAAATCTATACCCAGAAGATTGAACTAATGAAGTTAATAAAGCATTTTTTAAAAAAGGGTTACTTTGAGGCAAAGCATTTTGTACATCTGCTTTTTGTCTATTTACAATATCAGATGCATTATTAGGTAATTTTATAGCCATAATATAATTAATTCCCAGTATTTTTCCATAATGAATAACTCCAAAGATTGCTATTATTAATAGTGTTGCCAGTAATTATTATAGTTATATCATTATTATTTTGTATTTTTGTTTGCACATTTATATTTTCTAAATAATTTTCATCTAAAAGCCATTGCAAACTTTCTAATGTATAAGTTTTAGCTAAATTTCTAATATTGTTATTTAATCTTGATTGATCTAACAACCACAATTTAGATCCATGCTTAAAAGAGATATATAATTGGTCTGCTATATAACCTCTTCTTTTACTAGCTTCTTCAACTTCAGATGATGCAGCTCTTTGATCAGTATATAAACTTAATAAGATAGATGTATCAAAATTATTTACTTGTTCAAAATCTCCATTATTATCAAAATTAATATCATAATAATCTAAATAATTTTTTTGTAATTTTATATCTATCATTTTATTTTATTAGCCTTTTCAATTTCTTTTATTATATTGCAAGCATGATAAGATAATCTTTTGATTTTAGTTATGGGCATATATTCTAATTCTTTTAAATTTAAACCGCCCCGATAAAAATATATTAAATTAAATATTTCTTTTTCTATTTCTATTTCATCGAAGCTAGTATAAAATTATTGACATATTCACCAAAACAAGTTTCTATATCTTCAATTTTTAATAATTCAAAAATAGAATTAACCATACATTCTTTTTTTTCATCTTTTTGTAAATAACACATACCTTTTACAATTAAGATTTTTTTAAAATTCTCTAAATTATTTGCCATTTTTTCACCTTGCATAGACAAAAAAGTTGATATTTGTTTTGCTGGCATTTCATTGTCTGAATTTTCATCTTTTGTTAATGTATCATTTTGGATAGGATCTGATTTATTAATAGCTCTTAAAAATGAGTCTTTAATTTCAAGGTGACTATGTAATACTTTAGAATTAGGTGCAGAGATAACTAACTCATTAAATTCTTCAATTTGCCCTTTGTGATGACAAGTTACTGGTTTTTCTAGATTTATAAATATTTCATCTTTAATCATTATATTCCTGTTGCTCCTTCAAACTCGATTTCAATATAAACATCATTAGTCAAATTTATATTATAATTATTTATTAAAGCACAAGATGCAAAAGTACGGGTTAAAGTTTGTTTAGTAATATTATCAATCCCCGATAAAGTAATAACATTAAAATTAGCTAAAATTTTCCATTGTCTAGCAAATTCTATATTTTTTATTGTAGGCAACATTGAAAATTTTATTTTACTTTTTTTCATTTCAATATTATCAGTATATACCTGTGTTATATTTCCACCTTCAGTAGATTCTACTCTAAGGGTTTGTTCGCCAAGTCCTTCATTATAACTTACAGAATTGGGTTTAAATGCTATGAGATTATTATTTACCATAATAGTCGGATTATTAAAAATAGTCTCCATTTTTTATTTTCCTTATATATTAAAAGTTAATTTATCTTTAATAATTATACTGCTGTTACTCCTTCAAACTCGATTTCAATATCACCATCACTAGTCAAATTTACATCATAATTACTTATTAAAGCACAAGATGCAAAAGTACGAGTTAAAGTTTGTTTAGTAATATTATCAATCCCTGATAAAGTAATAGCATTAGAATTAGCTAAAATTTTCCATTGTCTAACAGATTCTATATTTGTTATTGTAGGCAACATTGAAAATTTTATTTTACTTTTTTTCATTTCAATATTATCAGCATATACCTGTGTTATATTTCCACCCCCAGTAGATTCTACTCTAAGGGTTTGTTCGCCAAGTCCTTCGCTATAACTTACAGAATTGGATTTTAATGGTATGGGATTATTATTTACCATAATAGTCGGATTATTTAAAATAGTAGCCATTTTTTATTTTCCTTATATATTAAAAGTTAATTTAAAAGTACTTACAATATTTCGTAATTGTGTCACGATTGGTACTTCTTGCAATACTGTGGCAGTACCTGTTGCAAGATCAATTGTCACATCTAATTTACTTTTATAAAATTGTAATGCATTATTGCCAGATTGTGTTAGCATATAATCTGTTGTACTTAAATTAGTATAATAACCTGTATAAATCGCTTCAATTGTTTGTTTATTATTTATTGAACGATATGCTACTAAGTCGCCATCTGTCAATCTTGATTGAGCAAAATCTTTTTTAGAATTATTAAACATATATTCTCTAGCATTAACCGAAGTATCAACATAATTAAGATATTTAAAACTTATATCAACATTACCTGCATCATCATTTTTATAAGTAGTCACAACTTCTCCAAAAATAACATTAGTATTTGTACTATTATTAATAAATATTGATGCACCAGCTTTTGATAATTCTTCTATTTCATTATCTTGTAAAGATAGTGATGGTTGGCATGGGATTAATTGTAATGCTGGAGTATTAAAATAAGGTAATGATGCCGTAGCAACTCCACCAAATGAATCTAAAGCACTATTTGTAACAACATAATCTGATATTTCAGATCCATTGGTTAGTCTTAACGCTCTAACTGATGCAAAATAAGATGAAATTACATAAGGAGCTTCCACATAAATACTACCTTTTAAATTGTCATTATTAACATTAACATTGGCAAATAATACTAATGATTTGCTATTTTGAGTATTAGCAAAATCTTTAATATTTGTAACTGTATCAGTTTGAGTTGTAAAAGCTACACCATCTAAAATATTATTTGTAACATTAAATCTTTGATCTAAAAAATCAGTTAAATATGGCGTTCCGTATGCGTAAGGTGATACTATACCTTGATATCTAGTATTGCCTATTAAATCAATTATACCTGTTGTAACAGGGTCTTTGAGACCACCAGTAAAATCTACTAATGTTGTTGTTATACCAGCAACGAAATCATGATAACCAATTGCAAAACTATTAGCTTCTGTACCACCATTTACAGCAGTTAATATGACTTGTGTATTATCTGAAACGGCTGTGACTGGGATATGAGCATTAGCATTGATTAAATTTGCTAATCTTGTAGCCAAAACTGTACCAGTATCTAAATTTACTACATTTAATTGAAAGCTATAATCTTTAGCACTTACAATATCAAAAGTTATAGACCCATTTGTTGTGGCTGTACCAACTAAATCAATAGTCGTTGTTGCTTTTACACTTTCTTCATGGTCGTCTAAAGCTATTGCATCAAATTGACTTAATACATTATATTTTCTAGCAGCTCTTATCATTCCAGCAAGCATAGAATTAGCACCAAAAAGAGTATCCCAACTATTATCATTAGGAATATCTGTTATTAATGTGCCTGCTGTAGCTGTACCAGCATCAACTTTTTGACCGATAAATAAAATTTTTTGATCTGCATTGGATACGGTTGTATTAGCCGACTGTATGTTTATTGTAGTTTTCGGATATCCTGTACTCATAATTTTAACCTTTAGTTTTTATTAATTAATTTTAAAATATTATTTCTTAAATATAAAGTATTATTTTTATTTTTATTTAATATAGCCGGTTTTAAAAATGGTCTTTTGCGTATTTTAGTAGATCCATTTTCTAATTCTGCGGCATATTCAACATTTTCACTCCCAAATTCTAACATATTATAATTATGCACTATAAATGTAATTGATTGTCTTAAGTTTCCCGTAATTACTGCCGGCGCTTCATTAGGAGCAGATGCTCTATGAGAACGCGGGTTTTTTAATGTTTTACCGCCTAGACCTTGTGTAATAATATATATTCTACCTGATTTAGGTTTGTTATTAATAAGTTTTTTTGCTTCTTGTACTAAACCTTTGCCAGCAAAATAAAAACCTTTGCGAACCCCTTGATTTGTTAATTTATCTAAATTATTAATATTAATATTTTTTGTATTAAAATTAGGATTAACTATAATCATTATACTAAATTAACCTCATTATTAATTGTACCAGTTTCTACAGTATTTAATTTAAGAAAATTTCTTTTAAAATCTACATCTTGAATACTTATAACATTATAATATTTATCAATATATTTAATTAAATATGCATTAGATAAATTATTATCATATCTAATATAAAAAATATGTGTTTTAGTATCATTAATATTGCTTCCATCAACATTTGATGTATCACCAATAATCTCAACAGCAGCTTTTACTATTTTAAAATTAGATAAATCAAAATTAAAATCTACATTTTGAGGAGTTGCTATATTTCTCATATATATGGTTATGGAATATCTTAAATCACCCGCACAAATTATAGATTTGTTGTTTATATTTATTTTAGTACAACCCATTACTAAATTCTAATTATTTTATTTTGCAATAAAATACCTCTAGTAGCATTACTAACATAACTTTTATTTATAGTATTATTATCACAATTACAATCACCACGATTTGCATATAAATCAGCAACTATCATCATTATTGCATTAATAATATCATTATTAATTATAGTAGGTTTACAAGTAAATTCTATTTTTATAGATTGCAATTTATCATCTTTATTTTGAGGATATTGTTTATTATTATTTAAAACAATTCTTTTATAATCTCCTTCATCAATAATATAATATCTATCACTTGGGACATCTATAAAAACATTATTAACAAGATATTGAAATGAATTAATAGCACATATATTAGATTTTGTTAATAAAAAATTATCGTAATTAGTCACAGGTGCATTATATTGATTAGAATAATCAAAATAATCTCTATATGTTAAAAATACTTTTTCTAAATATTCTTGTTTAGTAAAATTTTCAACATAAGAAGTAGCAGAAGATAAATATAAATTTAATATAACATCATCAATATCATTATTAATATTTAATGCTTGTTTTAATGTTGTTAAATCTATTAAAGGTGTAGAAGTTTGAGAGGTAATCGTATATTTATAAGGTTTTGAATTAGCAATATCGGGAGATCTTGCTGAAACACCACCATATAATGCAAAATTACTCATCAAATAATTACCTATTTATTTTTTTTAATTTGAGGTTTAGGTTTAGGTTTAAGTTTAGGTTGTTTTTCTTCTTTTTCTAATTTTACAAACTCTTTTCCTGCACCTAATTCTATTAACCTTGTTGCTATATTATCTGTTAAATCATGTATATCACCTGCAAAAAATTGTTTATTTTCTCTAGGTGATATAGCTAATTTAATATTTTTTGTAATTTTAATTTTCATATTAAAACCTTAATTATACTGGTACTATTTCGCCACTTTGTACAACAATAGCATTGATATGAGCACCTGTAGTTACAGCAGTTGATGTTACTCTTAATCTTAAGTATCTTTTATTAGAAAATACACCAACTGAACCCAATACAGAATTATCGGCACTAACAGAAGTTAGATTTAAATTATCTAAATCACCTATAATTTTTGTATCTGGTACAAGTGTAGCATCAGATAAATCAGAGTTACTACCTTCTTGAACACTAAATTTATATGTACCATCTGTATAATCAGTACATTGAACAACAAACATAACACCTAAATCATAATTAGCATTATCTACTATATCACCATTTGTCACTTTATTTGCAGTGACTGTATTATTAAGAACCAAATTACTTTGTAATTGTGATTTTATATCTTTAACACTCATTTTTTAATCTCCTTTAAATCATTAAGCTGATAGTTGAAGTAGTTTAATAGCTTCAAAGTTTGAAACATCACCACCAACGCGTTTAATTGAATAATATTTTATATATGGTTTAGCTGTCAATGGATCACGCAATACTCTAATACCTAATCTGTCAACGATAGTATAACCCGTAGAAAAATCAGCATATACCATTGATAAACTATCGGTAGCAGCGTCTGGCATATCATTCATAAATATCACATTTTTACCTAAAAGAGATAAAGATCTACTTTCTTGTAAAAAACGCGTATCAAATATATATCTGTTTTGAGAATCTTTTAAAGTAATGACTTTTTCAAATTCTTTTCTTCTAATACCCCATACAGCATTTGCTTGATATTCTTCTTTTAAAGAGTTTTGAAGTTGTTTAAGTGAATCAGCTGTGATATCACCATTAACACCAGAATTTATTCTTTCAATAGCTTTTCGACCATACGCACCATAAGCATCATCTTTTTCAGCTTGTGTATAATCTCTATAAGTCAAAAATCCTTTAGGTTTTTGTGAACCATCACCACTAACAAAAGCCGTATTTTCATCTCTTGAAAATTTATCAGCAACTTTTCTACCTAACCAAGATTCAACATCAAAACCAGCATCATCTAAAGCTTTTTGAGTTGCTAAAGGTTGTGCAAATTGTTCATGAATAGCTATTTTAAGTTTGCCAATTTCAGGAGTATCAGTATCGTTACGATCTGAAGTCTCACCAATCCAACCACCATTAGTAGCTTGGTTATCATCTATTAACATTTCAAAAACATCACTATTTGTTGTTACAACATTTGCATATTGTCTAATTGGTGAAGTTTCAAAAACTCTTGTTACAACTTGATTAGAAAAATCAGGTCTTACAAAATAACCACCTTCAGGATTAATACCTGAAACAATAGATTTTGTTTGTAACAATCTATCTTCTTTACTTATTCCAATAAAATTTTTAGTTATTGCATTAGAGACAACATATTCTTGCATTTCATCAGATGGAGCAATACCTTTTTTAAGATATTTTGCAAATTCTGATCTATATTCAGCTTCTTTTTCTTTAGCTTCTTGTTCAGAACTTACATTAATGCGTGATAGTTGTTTAGATATCAATTCAATTTGAGCTTCATTAGCTTTAGTTTTAGCTTGTTCATCTTGTATTTTTTGTGCAATATCACCAACTTCTTTACTTGCATTTTTTGCTGTATCTTTAAGACCTTTATCAAATGCTTCTTGGCTCATTTCAATAGCTGAACCCAATTCATCTAATTTTTTATTTATTTCTTCCATTTTGTAAACTCCTAATTATTTGATCAATTTTATTAATATTTTTTTTTATTTCGTTATCTTCATCAAAATCTACTTTGCTACAGATATATAACGATGCTTTATGTGACATACCTAAATCTCTTAGGTGATGCTCCAAATCTCTTTTATTTTTTAATTTTAATACATCTTTTAATTCTGATTTAAAAGATTGTATATTGGCTCCAGTATTGGCTGGGAATGTTACCAAAGATATTTCATTTAATGAAATTTTATTAAAAAAAGTATTATTATTTTTAATTTCTATATCTTCTCGTTTTGCTGAAAAACCTATAGACATAGATTTAATACTTCCTACTTTCATTTGCGGTATAACTCTACCTGAAACTAATGTATCATCTTTTGGCAATTTAGCTTTAATATATAAACCTTCATTATTTTCTTCAGAAAAATATGTTACCCCTATTGGTTCCTTATTATCATGTTGAAACAAAATAGGAATTGTTTTGTTATGATTATCAAAAGCACCTTTTACAATTGTATCGCCATCTAAATCTTTTTTAAAAGTTGATGCTAAACCTTCAAAAGTAAAAAAATCTTTATTTTCATTTTCATTGTATGATTTAACAATAAAATTACAATTTAATTTTTTATTCATAAATACTAATCAAATTTAATATATAATCATATTATAATATAATAAGATAATAAAATATAACATAAATTAAAAAAATATTTTATAGATTTTTAAATATATAATATACACATTAATTTAATTGTAAATAAAAAATTTTTAAAATTTTGAGCAAAAAATAAAAGAAATTACTAGCACAACAAAAAATCTTTAGTTAAAAAAATAAATTGAAAAAAGATGGTAATAATTAACTTTTATTTTGATAATATATTAAAAATTTATCATACTTGAACATCTACATTGTATTGTATTTTTAAGAGTTGAGTATTTAGTGTCGCCGGGATATGATAATAATTCACCCCATACAACAAAAAAATCATTGACATTTACAGTTTGACCATCGGCTTCGGCATGTGCTTCTCTTGTGTGATTATCCAAAACAGCACCCCAAGTTTTAGTTAATTTGTTTTCCGGTAAATCTTCAGTAATAGTATCATTAATTAAATTTGTATAATTGCTTTTGGTCGTTTCAGAAGACATTTGTGTGAATGTCGTAGATATTGTATCTATTCTATTTTTATAACTATTAGTTATTTCTTTTTTAAATAATTCTGTAGATAATCCCAATAAAGATAATTCATAAAACTTTTTATTATTAGTATTTATTATAGATGTGCTTGTTTGTTCAACAACATTTTGCATAGATATATTATTTATTTGCATAGTTTTATTTTTTATTATTTCTAATAAATTTTTATATGTAATATTATTAAAAGATTGACTAGCTATATTTTTTAATAATTCATTAGTATTAGTATTTATCAACATTTTATTAATTATATTTATAAATTTATTACTAACTTCTATCCAATTCATAAAAAATATAGCATTTAATTGTGATTTATAAGTATTTAAATTTTTATATGTATTATATTTAGTATAATAATTGACAATATCATCTATAATAATTTTAAATAATCTATTTAAATCTTTAGCAATTTTTTTTTCATGCTTTAATTTAAAAATAGTATCTATTTGCTGTTGCTTAAAATCCATAATGCTTTAATTTCTTCATCTGTATTTTGTTCTGTTTTCATATAAGAATAAAACTCTTGATATTGTTTTTCTTCATCATTTGCATCATTATCATTATTTTCTTGATCTGTATTATTTATCAAATCATTCATATTTAATGGTGATGGATCATTTGGTAATTCATCTCCGCCATCAATAGGTGCATAACCAATATCCGCTCTTATTTCATTTGGAGTATTAACATTTATTTGTTTCATTAATAAAGCATTAGATAAAACTTCTGGTTTTAATGATTCTATTGTTGAAATATCAATATTAAATTTTAAATTTTCAGAATCAGGATATCGTGCTAATATTAATTTTGTTAATTCTTCATTAATTCTTTTTGCTAAAGGAATTACAGCATCTTTATCTAAATGAAGTCTAGCAGTTTGTAAATTATTTAAGGTCATTGTTGAGTCTAAAATTAATGCTAAAGGAACACCATAAACATTTGCTATTCTAGATAACATACTATCTTGTAATTCTTTAAATTGCATATCTTTATTATTTTGAGACATTTCCTTATAATCTAAACCATCTAAAATTAATGGTCTGCCTGTATTGTCAGAACCTTGAAATTTTTTACTTTCTTGTTGTATTCTTTCATATTGAGTATTAGTTAATTCTTCGCCTCGATTGTTAACCCATGCGCTCGAAGGTCTAGCACCATTTTTTAATAATGCAGAATTATTATTATTACCAGCTATGTAAGATTCCATTTCTTGAAATAAAGGATAAGCTTTACTCATTCCAAAAAAATCATTTGCATATTGACAAGGGTTATATTTTTTAATATGATATAATTCTTTATCATTACCATTGTAAAATTTTAAGCCTTCAATTGTTTCTTGAGCATAAAATTTAATAGTTTTCATATTATTATATTGCCAACTTTTAGGAATTTGATTTATATTATCTATACCATAAGAATTAGCTTGAAAAAATAATGGATTCATGTTAAATATTTCTAATGGTGGTTTTTTTATATTACCCGTACAAAGTAAAAATGTGTTACCAGTAATTAAAAAATTTAACGCTAAAGTTTCTTTAAATTCAAATTCTGTACAATCATAATTAGGATTATTTAATAAATTTAATGCTGGATGATTTTCTAAATATTCTTTATTTTTTGTATCGTATATTTTAAAGGGTATTTCTGCATAAGAATTAACTATTTTTTCAACAACCATAAAAAATGGTGAACATTCTCTATATAATTTCATGGCATTTTCAATAGATAAAGTATAATTATTATTATTTGTATAATTACCATAAAATGTTTCTAAATTAACAAAATTTTTTTTAATAAAATTATCTTGTAATTGTTTGTTTAAATTTTTTAAATCTTTAATTTGTTTATTTTTTGATGAATTAAACAATTTCATAATAATCCTTTTTATGTTGATACATAAGTATTTAATAAACTAATTCTAGTCATAGATTCTAATGTTATATCACAATCTATATTTTTTTTGCCTATAATACTACTTGTTAATTGGTAGCCATTACCAGTGCCAATCGGTGATGGTAAACTAGTATTATTAGCAATTGTATTGAAATTAATACTAAATTTTCCATTAGCAATTTCATTATTTATAGAAACATTATTCATATATTCTTCTCCTGTTATAACATTAAAAAACTTTATAATAATAACAAAGTTATCATCTATATTAATTTGTCTTATAAATGAAAAATTAAAATTCCATTGGTGCGATTGACCTAAAGAGGTATTTTCTAAAAAAGTTTCATTTACATTATCCCAAATAGAAGCTTCAGATTGAACAGGCGCCATTCTAGGCCAAACAGTAAAAGGTGATGGTGCTATTGTAATGGGCGAAGTATATTTAAATATTTGTTCAGGTGTTGGTGTAAAATCTATTGTTATTATATTATTTGTCATTGGTTTAATAGAATTACCATCTAATATTTGGACTTGTCCTGAAGTTGCAATAAATTTAGATAAACTGTTTAATGCTAAATTAACATTAATATCTTCAATTTCAAGATAATTAAGAGAATTATCATAAGGAACTTTATCTGCATCGGGTACTTGAGCATTTTTTAATTTGCCATTGGTATTTAATGTAGCTATACCATCAGATATACCACCGTTTAAATTTTTTATTGCATTAATCATATCTCCAAAAGTTGTTTTGTATGATGTTCCAGCTGGATCATTGGAAGTGTCAGTTGTATCAACTATATAATGCGTATCTGTTAATAATAAATTATCACTATCTTTATTTATTAAATCTGTTAATTTTCTGCTTGCCATTTTAATTTCCTATAGGTTTATCATCTAAATTATAATTATCATTTGATATAATAACATTATTTTTATTAAATATTTTATTGTTTAAATTTCTAAATGCTTTTGTTGTTGGATTCATAAATATATCATTATTTGTAACTTGATTTACTTGCTGCCATTGGTATTGGTGTATATAATAAGATTTAGAATATCCCGCCATATTATCAACAGTAGGAGTTATATTACTCATAGGAATGCTACTAGTTAATTGAGGGTTAAAATGAGAATTTATTAAAACTTTATACAACGGTAATCTTAACATTTCTGCAATATCTCTTGCTGTTCTTCCAGTGATTTCATTTTTAGAAGGTATAAATACATAAGTAGAAAAATTAGCTAATTGTTCGATATTCCAACCATTTAAAGTGGCTACATTTTGTACGGCATCTAATGGTGAACTTCTCGCTTTACCCGTTTGATAATCATCTAAAACAACAAATAGCCAATAATCTATATTTGCAGATCCTTCGTAAGATTCTATAAGTCTTTCTAAATTTGAACCACCTGAAATTTTAATTTTAGTGGATACTAATATATTTTCTATATTTATGTCAGTATAAATATTATTGTGTATTGTAATATTTATGGTCGTTGGGCTTATTACTGTTACAGTATGAAAATCATTAATTATATTGTCACTATAATTTTCAATTAATAAAGGATTGCCTATAGAAGTTGTTATATCTGTATTATTTTCAAAAGTAAATGTTTTTCTATTAGGCACTGTTTTGACATTGAATGTACCATTTAAAGATGGAATATCAGAATTTTGTATCATGATATCATTTTGCCAATTTTGAGTTAAATCGTGGTCTTGTATAGTTGTTGCTGTAATTATGCCATCATTATTAGTCATTTGAGATATATCCAAATTAACTAATGCATTATGTATTGATATTTTATCTCCTGTTTTTAAGTTATGATTTGATTCAAAATTTATAGTTATTAAATCGTTATTAACATCTAAACTACTAACATTTAAAGTCGTATTAAATAAATTAGTATATTGAGGTAAATATTTAATAAGGTGATTAATAATATCTGAAGAAAACATTTTTTTATAAACTTAATTTTGTATGTTATGGAAATTATATTTTATATACATAAGAATTACAATATCTTAAAATCTTTTAAAAGAGAATGATAAAGTTTTTTTAAAGTTTTTGCTTCATAGTTGATAATTTTATTATCATTTTTATATCTAATAATTTTAAATGTATTGTTTGAATAATAAATTGTACTTTTGCTAGATTCACTATGTAATATTTTTATTATTTTCAAATATATTTTTTTATTATTCATTGAATTATCCTAATGTTTCTTTCTTTTGGTTCAAATAAACACATTATAAAAGCATCTGCTTTATTAGGACTATCTATTTCTCTTTTAGCTAAATCTTTTTTACTTTCAACTTTGACTCTTCCTGAATTGTCAAAATCTTTTCGAGGTGTACTTAATTCAATAATTAAACTATCAATATCATTTATTAAAGATGAAATAGATATTATCATATCTTGGTCTATTTTGTCATATTTATTATTTACAGCATTATATGTATATTTAATTTTATCAGCTATTTCCCACCATGCTTGAGCTTTTAAATTGGCAAACATATCTATATTTTTGATTTTATCTTTATAAATTTGTTTAGGTCTATTAACACTGGCTCCAGCATTAAATTTGATATGTTTGATATTAGTATTTTTATCTAAATTTAAAGAATTTATAGTTGAACCGACTGAAGCACCTACACCGATACTATCATAAATTATTTTGGCATTATGTTGAATGGCATAATTATAAACTTTCATAGTAGACTTAACTAACTCATCTTCATCAGCTTTCCACTCTTCTATATAATTAATTAATATTCCATATCTACCCACAATAGCATTTTTATCTTTCCCGTCGTCAGCAACATCATAACCAACAAAATTTTGACCTGCGTTTTCAATATTTAAAATTTTATGAGCATCTATACAAGCTAATATCCATTTTCTTTTTATAAGTGTATCTAAACTTTCACTTAAAGGAATACCCAAATATATATTATTAAATTCATTTTCATCTAATTCTTTTTTTTCTATATCAATTAATGATTTAGCACTTTTACTTAAAAATGGATTATCGTGATAATTTATAATTTTTTTATTTAAATTAACTAATGTTTTATTAACAAAAGTTTTATAAACAAAATCAGTATCGTAGCGTGGATTAAAAACAAATATTAAAAAGCTACCTTGTTTTCTTAAAACTGTTGGTTTAATTAAATTATATTGTTTGCTAGTTAATAATTCTGATTCTTCAAAAAATGTAATATCTATACTATCCAAACCTTTAATTTCTGTTAAGTTTCTTTCAATTCCATAAAAAATAAATTGACTGCCGCATTTTGATTTTATCCCATTAGCTGAAATATCAAAAAAATTAGCTAAATATTGATCTTTATCAAGTATAGTTTTAAATGTTGAAAATACCGATTCTGAAAGTTTATTTTGAAAACGCCTTAAACATAATATTCTAACTTTATATTTTGCTGAAATATATAATAAATAGGAACATACATCATATGTTTTTGAACTTAATCTACCACCATATAAAACATTTATTTGTTTTAAATTATCCCAAAAACATTTTAAATTTTCATTTAATTGGGTTTGTATCATTGATATTTAAATTTTTCCTACAACTTCCACTATCATTGAACACTCTGATAAATTGTTATTACCCATATACCAATAAGTAATGTTACCGCCCGTGATTCTTAATTCAATTAAAATGTCAATATTCGCTTGAACAAATGCAAAACTTGGCACACAATTAACATTTAAACTTTGATTTTGTGAGGCAAAAGTTGAAGCAAAAGTACCTATTTGAATTGTTGAAGGTGTTGTAACATCATATAGACTAAACCCCAAAAACGGACTGTTACCAATCGTACTAACAAAACCGGTAATTTTATAATAATATCCAGCTTTAAGTTTAACTCTTCCTTTACAATGAACACCGTTATTTGTTGTATAAGTAAGTGTTCCTAAAGTTTGTAAATTTGCTGGATCAATATGAATTCTTGTGGTGTTAAATGGGCAATGATCTCCAATATTTTTATAAGAACTTGTAGAAGCTGTTAGTTTATAAATACCATAACTAATTAATTCATTTTTTGCAAGTTTTTTATCATCAAGTTCATCAATAGCTTCTTGAACATTCGTTCCAGTAATAGTACCATATGGGATATTAGATATATAAGTTGCTGCAGTGGGTGCCGTATCTACATATATATCTATAATAATAATTTGAGCTTTTGTAACATCATTAGAAAATTTAATATTTTCGCCGGATTTGACTGGAATATTACCATCATTTACAATTAAATTACCATCAGAAATAATATTAAAATAATCTCCATTAAAATAACTTGTAACACTATCAATATATACATTTCCTGTAGAATTACCTGTTAAGTCTGCATTACCAGACAAACCACCTCTGAATTTTGATGTTCCTGCAGTAGCATTATTTATATAATTTACAATAGCTCTTTCACTGACTATTGAAGTTGCAGAATTGTTAATCATTGTTGCATCATCTGAAACTCTTGTAGCATCTAATAATTTGTCAGCAGTTTGTGCTACAATATCACTATCTAATGCAATATCTAATTGGCTTGCAATAATTTTTGCATTTGAATCTAATGCCGCTACGCCATTTGGTTGTCCTTTTTCATCTGGAGAAATACCGCCGCCGCCAGAACCTGATAATTTTTTAGTTAAATTACTCATTATTAAACCCTTTAAGTTGTTGTAGAAAAATCTATCGAAGTGGCTTCATTAGGATCTTGAACTATTAGTTGATATTCAGCATTTGCCTCTAATTCTATTATGACAGTATCATTTTGAGTATAACTAAAATCATCATCGGTTAATTGATTAAACCATGTTGTTCCATAACGACTTAAAAATTTGACAATTCCAGTTCCAAAATTTCCATTCATATAAACAGTTAAATTACCGCCTTTATGTTTAAAAATTTCTGATTCGGGTGTTGATTCGTTTAATGTAAATAATGCCATTTTTTATACCTTATTTTTATCTTTATAAAAATCATTTAAATTTAATGTTTGTGGTGTCATTGTACCATCAGAAGATTGTAAGTCAATATTAACATCTTGTTTTTCTTTCCAACCTGCTTGAGTTTTAAGATAAAAGATTGCTGAGGCAGTATCTCCATTAATTGCTTTTTGTAATAATCCTTGCCCAACAGAAGAAATAGCTTTTGATTTTCCTTTTTTATAATGTTCAAAAACTTCTGGTTGTCTTTCCATAATAGCATAAAAAGTATTTCTAACCATACCAAAATAATCAGCTATTTGTTTAATAGATAAGACACTTGCTAATGCTTCTACTTGCATAATTTCGGCATCATTTAAAACTTTTTGAGGTTTTCCGCCATTTTCACCTTGTTTATTTTTTTTAGTTTTTTGTATTTTTTGCATTTTTTATCCTTTTAATATTTATCAAAATTTATTAAAAATTTTTACTAAAAAAATCAAAATATTTAGTTTGTTTATAATTGTTTGCTATTTGTATTGGATCTATTTGAATATTTTTTTGTTTATTTATTTTATATCTTTTCATTTTTATATTTTGATCATAAACAATTTTAAAATTTTTTAATTTTTTAATCATTTCCATATTTAATTTTTTTACTATTCTGCCTTTTGAAAATTCTTTTAAAGGTTGAATATTAGACAAATTTATTAATTTTATTAATGTCATATGAGAGCACCCAATTATTGGGCTTGCTTCAGCTATTTTATAATTTATGTTCATATTTTTTTTATTCATTATATATTAATATCATATAAATGATTTATTTTTAATTGATTATTACTAATTTCAATTATTTTTCTTAATGCTGGAGTTTGTAAATTGCCTTGATTTTTCACAAAAACTCTATATAAATTTTGATAATGTATTTTTGTTTTTTTGCTTAATTCATTTAAATTATTGCAATTAGTTTTTTGTAAAATAAAGTTTAAATTTTCTGTTTTATCCATTTTTATATTTGTTTTTGTGTAAATATGTAATTATTATAACATAATATATCAATATATAAAGATATAAATCAATAAAATATTCTTAATAATTAATTATACAATTATTTTTAAAAAATAATGTAATATTATTTAATATTTTTTTACTTATGATATAATTAAATTATTTGTTAATAATTTTTAAAAAAAAATGAAAAGAATTATAATTATTGTTACATGTTTATTACTTTATTCATGTGGTCAAATGGATAAACTCATACCGAGTTTTGGATATAATAAAGATAATCAATCTACTTCTAGTTCTGATACTTTAAGTCAATCTATAGGTTATGCTAGTGTATCTGCCACATTAGGGGAAAACCAATCTAAAAGTTATAATAAATCAAATATCACATCCAATGATTTAAATAATGAAATGGAACTTGCACAAAATACTAGTGAAACCAATTTTGGTGGTTCTCATGTTGATAATAGTAAAAAAAAAATAATATCGAATACTAACAAAGATAATGAAGAAACATTTTATCGTAGTTCGGCTAATCAAATTATTTATAATAGAATGACATTATTTGAATTATTATGTATTTTATGTTTTATGGCATTTGTTGCTGGTGTTATAACTTATAGTGCTTATCATGTCGGCTTTATAACTGGGAAATTAAAAAATAAAATGAATAATATAAAAAATAAATATAATAATTGTAAAAAAAATAATGAGGTATAAAATGCTTAAAAAAGAAAATAAAATTATAATTTTAATACTAACAATTATTTGTGTTATATGGTTATTTATAGGAATTTATCATTTAATAATAAAACAATCAATAAATACATATATCGCAGATGTATTACTTAATTCTTTATCATTATTTTATATATATAAAATTATAAAAGATAATAATTTTATAGGCAATATAAAATTAAAATTTTCATTATTTTTTTTATTTAATGGGGTATTTTTTTTATTATGGAATTGTGTTACATTAATATTAAATAATAATATAGAAAGTTTTGATACATTTTATTTTTTTTCTGATTTTTTAATGATTATTTTATCATTATTATTATGTGATAAAGATATATGTATTAAAATTCAAAAATTTTTTAAATGAGAAATAATAAAAATAAATTATATATAATTGATATTGGATGTATTATCTTATTAATTATCAAATTAACAAAAATCATTATGGGAATTAAAGTGATGTTGACAAAATATCCAATTAAAGAAAATATAATTATCACTATATGTGCTACAGGATCATTTTTTTGGTTTTGTTATTTTATAAAAAATACTCAAGTTTATATTTTTATTGAATCCATAGAATCAATATTAACATTTGTATTATTTACATTACTTGGTATATATATTGTTTATAAAAATTTATATTTAAAAATAAACATTACAATTTTTTATTCAATAGTATTAATTGCAATTGGTTTTATAGATGCTTTACTTGATATATCAATTTTAAATAACTTAACATCTTATGATAGTTCAGTTACTTATGCCATTATATGCGATACTTTTTATATTATTGCTGGAATTATTTTATTATTTTTATTAATAAATCATCAAAAAAATAAATAAAATCAAATCAAACCAAATCAAATATTATCAAAATACATTACAAATTTTAAAAGTAATGGTATTTCTTAAACCTTTATAATTCAATATATTTAAAGAATATGGCACATAGTGGCATATTAATAGTAATAGTATGGCACATTTTAATTAAAACCATAAAAATACAAAAATACTTATGGAATATTAAAACTATTCAAAATAATAAAAATAATTAAGATGTGTAAATCCACTACACTCAATAATTTTAATTATAGCATTTAAATTGATTTTAAGGCTCATTCATGGCTTTTTTATTCATTTTATAACACTATGTATAACAAATAAATTATCAATCAACCTTGATACCTTTATGTTGATTTTTAAATATTATCCAAAAAAATAATTTTATATTTTATCATAAACCCTATAAAAACATAGATTTGTGTTTATGATGTGTTTATTGAAGCTATATAAATCAATGCTTTTAAGACATTTTTATTTCATAAAAACATAAAAACATAACCCCCTATATATATAATTTATATATTTATATATATATATATATGTATTTATGTGTTTATTGTAATATTTATTTTTAATATTATTTTAATGTTTATATTTATATTTATATATATATATTTATATTATTATACGGGGGTTATGTTTTTATGGGTTTATTGGGTAAAAATGTTTAAAAATTCCTTTATTTATATAGCTTTCAATAAACACAAATATTTGGGTTTTATGTGTGTTTATATATGTTTTTATTAGAAAATAAAGCAAAAATTTGTTTATTTAATTTTAATATTCATTATTTAATTTTAATATTTGTTATCTCATAATGTTGATTATTTAATAATATTTATTATTTTATAATATTTAAATATTTTTGTTGACTTTTAGTTTTTAGTTAAATATACTAGTGATATCAAATTGGTTGATAGTAAAGTGTTGGATCTTTGCTAACAATTTTTTTTTGGGGTGAGGTCTTATCCACCTATCCAACCACCCCAATTAGGATAATTTCTTATGAATATAAATAAATTTAACCAATTTATGCTCGATATTGGTTATATATTGCCAAAAAATTTTAATTATAATATTACGATTGAATCAATATATAGATTTGCTGATATAAATAAAATTTCAAATAATAAAAATTTATGGATAAAAAATATAGATAATAATAAATTTGTTTTTGGTGATTGGTCAACAGATCAAAAATATATTTATATTGATAGTGAAAAACAAAGTCTAGAAAAAATAGAATTTAATAATATTGAATATAAAAAAGCAAAAATTGAAAAAGAAAATATACAAATTCAAAAATCAAAAAGTTTAAAAAAATTTTATAATAATTTACCTTATGCCAATAATAATCACCCATATTTAATTAAAAAGAAAATTAAAAACCATAAAATGTTGCGTCAAAAAGATAATATGTTGGTAATTCCTTTGTTTGGAATAGAAAAAAATTTTATTGGAGTAATTCAATCATTGCAATATATTTGTAATAATGGTTCTAAAATATTTGCAAAAGGAGCTAAATTTCAAGGTTCTTGGCTTCCATTAAACGAATCTTCTAATAAAAATTTTATATTTTGCGAGGGTTTTGCCACAGGAAGTAGTATATTAAATGAAGTAGAAAAAAATAAAATAGATGTTACAGTCATAAGTTGTTTTAATTCAAGCAATATTATTAATATTGTTAAATTTATTAATTATCAATATAACGATGCCAATCTTTATATATATGCTGATAATGATATTCATAATGGTGGTTTAAATTTTGCAAAAAAAACACAACAATGTATTTCTAAAGTAAAAATAATCTTACCCCCTTTAACGGAGGAACAAAAACACAATGGTTTAAGTGACTGGAATGATTATTTAAATTGTTAATTTGTAAAATAAAAAAAGGATAAAAAATGGATAAATTAATAAAAAATATTGTTAAAAAAGAAGATTTTAAATTAATGAATAATGTTAATACTTATACAAACAACAATCAAGCAGATGTAAGTATAGTATCAATAATTAAAAATAATGAAATTAATAAAATAAAAAATTTATTAAAAAAATTAGAAAATACTAAAGATCGTGAAGAAACTATTAAATTAAATCAAGAATTTAATTTATTCCCTACAAAAAATGGTTTTTTTAAAGAAGTATTTGAAACATTTAAATATAACTGTTTATTTAAACAAGATATTTTATCTTTAGGAGCTTCTATTTCAATACTTTCACATTGTTTTAGCAAAAAATATAAAATTATGTTTAACAATTTTGTTACACCTTTAAATCTTTATATTCTTTCAATTGCTGAAACTGGTAGAGGTAAAGATTCTGCCAATGCTTTAATAAAACAAATTTTAGCAAATAATTATCTTACTCAAGCGGATGTGGTTGGTAAAGTCTCAAGTGGTGAAGCCATTGAAGATGCTTTAGTTAGAAAGAATAATCGTTATGCTGTACTGGATGAGGTTTCGCATTTTTTTAAATCTATGAAAACAAATCAATATCAATCAAATATTGAAAGCATTTTATTAGAATTATATACGGCGAGTCGAGGAGTATATTATCCACGCTCAAAAGCCAATCAAGAAAATGATACATTACCTATCAATAATCCTATTTTAAATTTTTATGGAACTACTACTCCTACAAGTTTATTTGATGTGTTGAAATCAAAAGATATTGCTTCAGGTTTACTACCTAGATTTTTATTATTTTCTAGCGAAATGATTAATCAAAAAGCATATGTAAAAAGAAATATAAAAAAAATTGATTATCAATTTATATCTGATCAAATTGAAAATATTTTAATTCCTGAAGCTTTCCCAATTAGCATATTATTACATGATGATGCGATTGAATATTATTATGACAAAATTGATGAATATGCCAATATTGCAAATGAAATTAAAAGATCAATATTTTCTCGAGTTTGTGAAAATGGATTAAAAATTGCTGGTATTTTAGCTGTATGCGATAATAAATTAAAACCAGTTATAAATATTAAACATTTGGAATATGGAATTGCTTTATCGAGTTATTCTGCTAGTCAATTATATAGTTTTGTTACCAGTTATATGAGTGAATCAACACGCCATACCCTTTTTAATGAGATTTTTAATTTTATTAAAAAAAATAATGGTTGTACTAAAACTATGATAAATAAAGCGTTTAGAAAAATTACACCTAGTCAAAGAGATGAAATTTTATTGGATTTAATACAACAAGAAGAAATTGAAAAATTCAATGCAAAAAAAGGAGAAAGAACTTTTTTTAAATATTATGTAATAAATAAATAAAAAAAGTTGTATTTTTATAAAAATAATTATATAATGATTAAATAAATAAAATATAAAATACTTATAATAATTAACAAGGATAAATATGAACAATCAAATATATTATATAAAAGAAGAAATTAAAAATTTAAATAGTTATGTTTTGAATGGCGATTCTTATTTACATTTAGATACATTAGAACATATAACTTGTGAAGAATATGACGCTATGCTTGCTAAAGCATTTAATAATAAAGAAGAAGCTATTAGATATTTATGCTTATCAATTATTGAAGAAAAATCTAAATTATTAATTATTGATAATGAGATTGAAAGATTAAAAAAATTAAAAAATAACAAAAAAAGAAAAATTGAAAATATTACAAATATGATTCGTAATAATTGCAATAGCAATATTGATTTTGAAGTTTTTCAATTATTTTTTAGAAAAGGTGTTGATAGTGTTGAAATAACAGATGAGTCAATAATTCCAAATAAATACAAAAAAGAAGTTATAACTTATCAAATTAATAAAAACGAAATTAAAAAAGATTTAAAAAATAATAATTTAATTAATGGAGCAACATTAGTAACAGGTAAAAAATCAGTAATAATTAAATAAAAAAAGGAGAATAAAAAAATGATAGATTTAAATAATTTAGAAACACCTAAAAAACCTAAAAAACTTATTGGCACTATTTATGGTGGTGCTGGTGTTGGTAAAACATATCTTGCAAGTAATTGTGAAAAACCTGTACTATTGCGTATCGAAGATGGGTCGGCAAGTCTTTCAGATCAAGATATAAAAATGTTGCCTTGTATCAATGAACCAATTGATGTGTTTATGCAAATAAAAACATTACTTGATCAAGATCATAATTTCAAAACACTAATTATTGATTCTGTAAGTAAATTTGATGAATTGTCAATTGCAGAATATTTATTCCAAAATAAAGGTTTAAAATTATCTGATAATGATTATGCGGGATATGAGTTTTTATATTCTAGACATAGAAGTTTATCAAATGCTTGTGCTAAATTATCAACAAATAAAAATATGAATATTATTTTTATATCTCATGAAAAAGCAACTCAAGTAGGTCGTGATAGTAAACAACTACAAATGACACTTAAAATGTCACCAAAATCAGCGCGTTATTATATTGATGATGTGGATTTTGTTGGGTATTTGCAACCTGCTGATTTAATATCTGCAGAAGGTAAAAGATCAAGAGTTATAAAAATGGATGTTGATTCTAACCTTAACAATCAATCAAAAAATAGATTTGACTTAAAAAATAGGGAGGTAATTGCAAAAAATACAACATTAGAAAATATCTTTTTAAACAAAAACCAATAAGGAAATAATACAATGAATTTTAATGATTTTAATTTTAACGAAGCAGTAATTAAAGATTTTCAAACATATGAAAATGGCGAATATCCTGTATGTGTTGATAATGCTAGTGTCGATGATTCGCAAAACCCTATCATTACTTTAAAAATTAAGCTTAGATTTTTATCTGGAAAATATCAAGGTAATTTTATATATGATAATTTATTATTAAATTCTGATGATACAAGTAATTTCAGATTATCTATAGCTAAACAAAGAATGAATGATTTTAATAATTTTTTAGAAAAACCTTTAAATTCTGCAGAAGAATTAATCGATAATTGTTTTATAATTGTAATTAAAAATACTACAAAAAATGACAAAACTTATTGTAATATTTCTTATTATAAAAAATATGATTCAACTATAAAAGATGATTCACCTATAAAAGATGATTTTAATATACCATTTTAAAAAAAAAGGACAATTAAAAAATGATACTTTATGATTATCAAAAAAATGCAGTTGCATCTACTTATCAATATTTAAAAGAGAAAAAAGGTGTATCCCCATTAATCATTGCACCAACTGGTGCAGGTAAAAGTATCATTATTGCTCAAATTATAAAAGATACATATAAGCATAAAAGAATTTTAAAATTAACTCACAAAAAAGATCTTTTAGTACAAAATTATAATAAAGTTTCTAAAATTATACCAAATATAGATATTGGTTTTTATTGTGCTGGTATGAAAAAAAAAGATACTAAAACAAATATTATATTTGCCAGTATTCAATCTATAGCTAAAAATATTAACAAATTTAAAGCATTTGATTTAATTCTTATTGATGAAGCTCATTTGATAAATATAAATTCAGAATCTCAATATAAAAAAGTTTTAGACTTTTTAAAAAAATGTAATTCAAATCTTAAATGTATCGGATTAACTGCGACACCTTATCGTGTAGATTGTGGATATTTATATGGGCAAAACAATTCTTTTTTTGATGGTGTAAGTTTTGATATTAAAATAAATTATTTAATTAAAAATAATTATTTATGTAATCCTACATCAATTGCTTCACAAGTTAATATTAATACTCAATCAATTCCAATTAAAAATAATAAATATAATCAAAAAGCACATGAAATGGCTTTTAGTCGTGAATTTATCAAGACATTACAAGAAATCACTTATAAAACTCAACATAGAAAAAAAGTAATAATTTTTTGTAGTGGTGTTGATCATGCTAAAAATGTACATTTACATATGCCTAATAGCGAAATTGTTACAGGAACAACGATTAACCGTGAAAAGATTTTATCAAGATTTTTAAATAATGAATTTAAATTTTTAATAAATGTTGATGTTTTAACAACTGGTTTTGATGACCCTGCAATCGATTGTGTTGTCATTTTAAGGGCAATATTAAGTCCAAGCTTGTTTGTGCAAATTTGTGGGCGTGGCTTGCGTATTGCTCCAAATAAAAAAGATTGTTTAATTTTAGATTTTGGTCATAATTTTGAGCGGCATGGTTGTATTGATGATATACAAGTTAAAATTCCAAAAGGAAAAAATGAAAAAAGAGAAAAAATAGAAAAACAAAATGCTAAAAAATGCGACAAATGTTGTGTTATTAATAAAATACAAGCTAAAGTATGTATTAGATGTGGAGAACCTTTTAATAATCAATTAACTAATTTTAATTATTCTGGTAATATATTAACTAATGCTCAAACATCTAATGTTATTAAAATTATTTATACATTTGTAAAAAATAAAAAAGATATAGAAATGTTGAAAATATCATATCTTATTACTGGTTTTAAAATTATTCAAGAATTTATTTGTTTAGATCATTATGGTTATGCTTATAAAATAGCAATTCAAAAAGTACGGGCTTTAAAAGGAACAGCCAAAAATATTAATGAAGCTAAATCACAATTTAAATTGTGGAAACAACCAACAAAAATTACTTATATAAAAAAAGATGGTTTTTATAATATTATTAATAAGGAATTTTAATTGCAAAATTACATTATGCCAATACATTTTATTATAGGCAAAAAAAAAATATTTTTAGGAATGAATTGGTATCGTAATGCTCATTATTTTTTACAAGCAAAAGTTAAAAAAATTTATCATCAAGAAATTATTAATCAAATAGATAATAATATTAAATATAATCAAATAAAACTTAAAATAATTTTAAATATAAATAAATTAACAAAAAAAGATTTAGGCAATATTACATCTATACATGAAAAATTTTTTTTAGATGCTTTAGTTATAAATCAAAATATAATAGATGATAGTTTAAAATATCATCTTGGTACGAATACTAGTTATATTATTAATAAAAATATAAATGTTCCATATGTAAATATTGAAATTTTAGAAATTAATTAAAAAATTATATAATAAATAAATAAAAAGATTGTATTTTTATAAAAACAATTATATAATGATTATATAAAAACAATATATTGAGGTTATTTTGATGAATAAATATGAAAATAAAATACAACATGTTGATGCTAAACATATATCTAATGAATTAAATACATATAATAAAAAAATAAAATGTGATATAGATTTTAGTGAATATTATTTAGATACATTAAATGATTATGATCCAAAATGTATTTTATCTCCTATTTATGATAATAAAAATTTTTTAATTAGTGGTGATTTAAAATATAACGATATGTATCTTTTTGTATTTGAATGTTTTAATGATAATCAAATAGTTCAAGAAATTTGGCAAATCATAAAAAATAAATATTTTAAAGGTCAACCTTATAATATACATAAATGTCTTGATTATGATAATTATTTTTTTGATGAAAAATGGTGGGATAAAGAGTATCCTGAAATTTCAATATACATAAATGAAAATATTATTTTAAAAGTCAATATTAATATTTTTTTTACTATTGATTGGAATGCCAATCAATATAATTATGATGCTTATTGCTTACATAATTATACAGCTTCTGTATTACATATTGAAAAATTACAGAAATTATATATTATAAATAATTATACTTTAGAAAATAAGCATAATATTGAATATATACCAAATAATGAAATATAAATATAAATATAAAGGTGGTGAAATATGAAATTTTTAAGAAAAATTTTCGGTATAAAAAAATGGGTTACAATTACAAGTATTAATTATATTCAAACAAAAGATATCCATTATATGGAGATTCAAGAAAATAATAAAACTACTCTTGTATTATTATAAATTATTGTGGTGAGCTTGTTGTGCCACCTTGACTATCTATATGTGTATGTGAACTTAAATTAGTATTTGAATCTGTAAAACTTGGTGCTTCAATAGGTACATTACTAACCAATTTTTCATTATTTAAAATAAGTGTAGCATTATGATATTTAAGTTTTATATAATTGTCAGTTATTTCTATAACATTATCTTTAGTTTTTATAATAAAATCATTATTAATTGAAATTATTTCTACACTACCTTTTTCATTAAAAAATATATTATTTTTTTTAATATAATTTCCAACTTTTACTTCACCAACTTTTAAATTTTTAAATCTATTTTTTTGATTTACGGGGATACAAGCTGTTACACCTTGAGAATCTTGTATATTAAAAATAACTGCTTGAGTATCTTGTGAAGGTGCATTTGCACTTATACCATAAGGATAAATAGCATAACTATTAAATTGTGCATTAGCGTGGCTCACTGAATAAACATGTCTAGATTCATTATCTTCCATATTATCTAATGATATATAACCAATACGGATAATATTTTTAAATTTATTTATTAAAAAATCTAATATATTCATATATTAGTCCCATACAATTGATTATTTAATATACTTTCTTCAGCTATTAAATTGTAAGCGTTTGCTTGTACAAATTCAATAGCAACTGTATTACCATCAATGCCCATATTATAAGTTATATCATTTACGAGCATTGTTTCATTTATATTACAAGTATTATCTATTATATATATTAATTGATTTGGCTTAATAATTACTTTATTACCATTTTTATCAATAAAACTATGCCCATCTAAAACCACATTATATTGTCTTGAATTAGTTATTTGAGTTTGCATTTTCCAAGATACCAAATTTTTTAATTTTATTGGAGTGAGAGCTTCACTTTGAACTTCAAGATAATTTCTCCCAGTTCTAATTTTATTATCTGGTTTACTTGTATATTTTATATTACTTTGTTGTTGTGGTGTTTGGGCATTATCAATCAAATCTTGAAAATTCGGAATACTTTGATAAGTATAAGTATTATATAATTGTGAAAAATCATAATTAACTGAAGCTTTCCAAATATTATTTTCTACATTAATAATATTTTTTAATTGATAAGTATTTAACTCACTGAATTTTTTTCCTGAATTAGCAATCACAAAAGATCCATTTTCATCTGTCAATAATACACAATATTTTTTCATTGCATATTTATTTAAAAAATCTATTACAGCTTCCCCAGAAGAAGGTGCCGATATATCTATACTTAAAAAATCCGTAGTTGCTGAATCAATAGATTTATTTTTAATATCGTATTTTAAATTTTCAATATTAAAAACAGCGTCAACAAGTTGCATAAAATTTGTTATAGCTGTTTTTCTAAAAGATGTTGATATTTTACAATCTATTATATCACAAGTAATGTCTCTTCCAGCTAAAGAAATAGTATAATTATTATCTGAATATGAAATTGATTGTTTTTCAATATAAGCTGTCATGATTTTAATACCATCTGCCAAAATTTCAACTATAGAATTTTTAGTTATTACTAAACCTAATTCTTGAAGTTTGGAATATGTTAAATCTCCCCCAGCAACAAATTCAAATTCACCACAAAGTGATTTCATAGTTTTATTGACTTTCGCTTCAGTAAATCCACTAAAAATAGAACCATTTATTTTAATTTCGAGCATTGGTTAAAACCTTTATTTTTCCTTTTACAGCTATACTATCATTTAATGTATTTAAATTTTTAAGTGTATCTGCTTCATTAGAATCTCCATATAAATTATATGATAAAACTGAAAGAGGTGTATAAGTAAATAAATTAGTCAATATTTTATTTGATGTATTTAATATTTTTTTATCTGATAAATCACTATATACAGATCTTAATTGAGCAATATCATTAATTAAATTATGTGAAAAAGATTGTTTAATACTAGAGTTTTGATTTTCTAAACTATTGTTATTATTATTAATTTCATCAGTTGTATTATAAATTATTTGAGATGATATTCTATATTGAGTTACTAAAGAAGATTGTTTAACTGAATCAATAATTATATTAGCATTGCTTGTGATTTGTTTTTCTTCTTCTGTAATAGGATTAGATTGAACTTTAATATTGGGACTTAAACTATCTATTGCAAAACTTTTTTGATCACTTTGATTTGTTAAAGATGTAAAAGAATTAATTGAATTACCAAATTCATTAAATCTTTTTAACCCTGCTAACACTTGAATAATATCACTACTTAAATTATCTATACCACTGATTAAATCAGTAATTCTTATAATTAATGCAGTAGGATTATTTATTAAAGCTGTAATATTATCTATATCGTTTTCTATTTCTTTAATAAAATTTGCAGCATCATTTATTTCATCTGCTAAAGGAGATAATACTTTTTGAATATTTTTAAGTGTATTTATACCTATATCTTTAGCAGATTCATATGCATCTTTAAATTTTTTAAATATATTAATATTATTACCATTATCATTTATATCATTAATACAATCTGCAGCTATATCATTAATAGTTTGTTGAGTAATTTCATCTCCAGCGATAGGAAGTGAATTATTAATTGCATTAGATACTTCAATGGCTTCAAATGAAAAATTAGCTATTCCTAATTTTGCAAATGATTGTTTTAGTGAATATATACCAGTTGATACATTAATGGTACCATAAAATGGGTGAATTAATATATGAGTTTTATTACTTTCTAAAACTTCAATTAATTGATTTCTTTTAGTTAAATAATCGCCATCTTGTGTAGGGTCATATTCAATAATTCCATTAATGTTAAATTTTCTTAATGATTTACCTAAATCTTGTGCTTGTCTTCTATTTGTAGATATATATTCATAATATGTTTTTCTTCTACCACCTTGAGTAACATCATTGTTTAACAAAAATTTTATTCCATCAATCGATGCTTCCCAGGTTGAATTTAATAAACTCATTTATTACCTCCTATACGGATTTACGCCAACATGAAAATTCGATTTGCCACCACTATGATGTGTTTTTATTGATTTTATATCAGCATTATTAGATTCAATATTTAAATTAATATTAGAGGTCATTTGTTGATTTCCAATTCCTAAAAGATTATATAAAGTTTCAGTATTAGTTTGATTATGCATATTCATTTGTGGTTTTTCGGGTAATGTTTGATTATAAAAATCATATTTTCTTTTAGATAAATCGCCACCACCTACAACTTGCGGGGTTAACATTAAACTAGTACTTAAACCTAAAAATTTAGAAAATTCGCCCATTTTACTACTTAACCACCCCAACACACTTTTTAAACTTGTAAAAGGTTTAAGTAATTCATGACCCAAAACTTTTAAACTATTCATAAAACCTTGACCAGTTAATAAAGAAGCAAATCCTTTCCACATGCCTTTAGTTAATGCTAAACTTCCTCTAAATAGAGATAAACCTGCAATTATAGACAAGAAACCACTAGTAGTAGAATGATTTTGAGAAAAATTTCTAAATGAATTTGCAAAATGAGACATTTTATTACTTAATACATTAAGTCCATTATTTAAATGTGTTGAAGCTGCAAAACTTTGCCACATCGATGTAGTAATATCAAAAAATGCATTTTTAATTTTTATTAAAGGAGCAATGGTCCCTGTTTGAGTTAAAGTTTTAGATATATTTTTAGCATCTTTATGAGTATTAAACCATTCTTTTACTGCTAAATTTAATTCTTTGTTAGTCATAGCACCCGTAGAAATCATTTGATCAAAAGCTTGTCTTTCATAAGGTGTCTTAAAACTCATTCCTTGCATTTTAGCAAGAATACCTTTTAATTGTAAACCTTTATCATTTAATGAATTTAATATTTCATTTGTAATTTTTCCAGATTGATTGACTTGTGTAAATAATCTAGTTATTTCATTTGATGAGATACCTGTATAAGTAGATATGTCTAACTGTTTTTGTAAATCATTGAAAGAACTTTTACCACCTTTACCTTGTTCAAGCAATAATCTAAAGGAATTTGTTAATTCACTCATAGGCTTATTTGTATCTATAGATAATTGTCGCATATTTGACATATATTTATTTAAATTTTTAATATTGGGTAATAAAACTGATAATCTTTTTTGGTCTTGCTCTAAATTAGAAGCTTTTACAGCAGAACCCGCTACAATTCCACCAACTGCTAATCCTTTTAATAAATTATTATTACTTATACCACCAAAAGAACTTTTAATTTTGCTGCCAACAATAGCAACAGAATTGCCGATATTTTGCACAAATCTATCAAATAATGATAAATTATTAGTTTTAATATTGTTAGACATTCCTTTTAAATTATTAGATATTTTTGAAGTATTTTTTTTAACTGATTCAATATTTTTATTAAAATTTTTAGAAGAATTATTGGCTTTTTGAAAACTGCCACTTACTTCTTGATTAAAATTAGAAAAGTTTTTTTTAATATTATTTAAAGTTTTAGAAAATTCATCTATAGCTCTAATATTATATGATACTGAAAAAGCCATTTTTTAATTCCTTATATTATATATGTATTTTAAAATCTTTTACTTTATCATTATCTAATGCATTGATTTCTTCTTCTATTTCAAATTGTCTATTAATAAGTAATTGGATTTTATCTGATTTGATTGTTAAAATATTAATTAAATCTTTACTATTTACATCAATTTTAATATTTGCAGATGTCCGCCAAGCAATAACATCATTTAAATTATTTTGATTTTGTAATTTTATTATATTTTGATTAATAATAAACATTGATTCTTCATCAACTTGAAATTGATTATTATTATATGTTATTTCTTGAATTTTTCTTATTTCATTTTTAATAATTTCTTTTAATTCTTTTTTTTTACATTCTTTAGTTATTATCCATTGATTATTTTTAAAAACACAATATTTGCTTATGGGTTTTTTAAGAGTATAACCTTCTTTTATTGCCCCTAAATAAGTAACTGTATGTTTTGAATAATCATCAATATTATAAACAATTTTATCTCGATTATTTTCAATGTTTTCCCATATTTTTTTATTTTTATGAAATACAGGCATATATCCCTTACTCAATGTAGGTTTAATAGTTGTAGCATTAGCTGGGATTAAAAAAACATCTTTTTCAAGAGGTGATTTTTTGGCTTCTTCTTCATTTAAAAATTCGCCATCAATATGATAATCTTTAATATTTAAACTTTTATAATAATTATAAATTTTCATTTAATTATTCCTTAATATTAATATTTAATTAAATATTTAATAGACATATTAATAGGTCTATTTTCAATTGCTGTTGGTACTACTGCAGAAGCATCAAAATCTAATTTATTGTAAGAAGGATTTGTTTGAAGATTACCATCATACGAATCAATTATATTATCGCTTTCAATAAATGCACCTTCTGCTTGAGCAAATAAACCAACATTACTTCTTGAGTTTTTAATAGTACCTGTAATATTTCTTATTGCATCTTCTTGTGTTATTCCAAGATCAGCAGAATTGCCACCATAACCGCGTAAAAATTTACCTCTATAATCTGGGATATTAAATGTATTTTCTCCATCGCCATTACCGAAAAATGTTCCATATTTGTTAAATAAAGAAATATATGTAGTTCTTGATAGAGCAGCTCCATTCGCTTCCATATAACCATCATAAATTTCACCATTTGGGCTAATAATACAAGAGCCAATGTTTGTTGATGAAGATGTTTTTATAAGAATAAAACTATTAAATGATGATTTAAATATAATTTCATAATAATTATTAGCAATTAAATAACCTACAGAAATATTATTGCCAAAATCATCTACAATATTTTTTACACCAATACCATCAATGTTTACAGTCATTGCACCACTATTAGTATTTGATGTATAAAATCTTACTTTTAATCCATTTACATATTCTTTTAAAGGTTGACTATTTGTAGCATTTAAAACAATAGAATTTTCTGTACCTGTATCTTCATAAAAATCATATACACATGCTGACTTAGTTAATACTTTGCCTAGTTGGTTTAAATCATTACCATCTAAACTTAAATTTGCACCACTAATAACATTTTCCAATTCTAAAGGAATTTGGTTAAAATCGTCAGCATTTAGACTAGTTTCTCCATTTATCATAATTGGTATATTTTTCATTAAATTAATCCTTTAATTAGTTGTAAAATCATCATTATTTTGTAGAATAAAATCATCATTATTTTGCATTTTAATTTTAAATATTGGAACATTAGTTCGATTAAAATGGACAGTGCATGTACTTGGTATTAATTTAAGTATAAAACATTCAATATTTAAAAGATAGCCACTTTCTCCAAAAAACCATGGGAATGTAATGGGGAATATAGTACTAATTGATGTGTCTAAAAAATGTAATTAATAATTCATAAGTTGAAATATTTGGGTCAGATTGTGGATCTTGAGCAAATCTTGTTGTGATTGTCGCTGAATAACCAAGTATATTAATTATTTCTTCTAAGTCGCTAACTGTTTGAACACCGCGAGCTTTAATTTTAGCAATACACTGATTTCTTCTTTTTTCCAATGAAACATCGGTTTTAAAACATTGATCAGGAATGCCTAATTGTTTTTCCCATCTTCAATAAATTTTTCAGTAATTGTAATATCAAATTGAGTTGATATTTGATTTAAATAATCTCTAAATTTATTGTCTTCTATCGTTAAACTATTTATTAATTTAAACAGATTAGAATTAATAATATTTGTTGCATTCCAACCTTTACCTTGAGGCAAATATTTAGCAAATATATGTCCACCATCATTTTTATCAAGTAAATTAAAAAACTTATTGATCATGCAAATACCACATTACCTTGTACAGCAATTTCACCATCATTTATGATTACATTATTTAATGGTGTAGTTAATGTATAACTTTCTAAAGATTCACCTGTAACATCATCAATTGTTTTTAATATTGTTAAATTAATATCGTTAATATTAATATTACCATTATTTTCTTTATTTAATTCAACACCATTAATCATATTTTTATTTCTAAAAAATTGTCTTATATTTTCTTTAATAGCAATTTGCATTGTGTTGGTATTAGGTATTATATTAGAAAAATTAAAATTTATATATATAGGTGATAATGATAATACTTGTATATTATCAGAAACAAGATTTATAGGTGCTATTGACATAATTTGAGTTTTAATATTAGCATTGTCTGTCGTTGTTGTAATGATAGAGTCACTTTGATCTTTAACACAAAATATCGTTGTAAAACCAGATTGATTTTTAAAATAATTATTATCATCTAAACCATGTGTAGCTCTTAAAACAAAACATCTTGTCACACCATTAACTTTTTTAGCTTGGTTAATGATAGATTGGGCATTAAAATTAGTTATTGGGTTTTGCCAAGCATCTTCTATACGAGATTTATAATTATTTTCTTCTTCTGTATCCGTACCACCTGTTAAACCGTTTAAAGTAACATAAGCATTATTATTCACATTTGAAATTGGTGTTTGTAAAGCTAAAGAAGCTCCACTTGAAAGATTAGTTTTTACACCATTTTCTTCACATTGTACTTGTACATTGCTGACATAATAAGTAGATAATATTGTACCTGTAGCGGGGGAAATAGTATTTATATCTATATTAAAAGTTACTTCAATTTCATTAATAACTGTTACAGTTTTTGTACCATTATATTCATTTTCATTAGCTCCACTAATTAAAATATTTATGCCTGTTGCTAAATTGTGAGCACCTGAAAAAGTAATAGTTGCCAAACCGCCTGTTTGTGTAATTTGTAATACAGTATTATTATTTTTTGAAATAGTAGAATTAGATAAAGTTTTATAAGTTAATGATCCATTTGATATTAAAGTTTGCGCTGGTATTGTAACACAATTTTGTATTCCTGAAAATACTACTATTCCTTGAGATGATGTTGGTTTTCCTAAAGATAAATTAACCAATCCACCCCAAAAATTTAAAACAGATAAATCAGCATAATTATCAAGGAATAAACCTGTTTGTATGGTATCTAATAATTGATACATATCAAAAAATCTATACCCAGAAGATTGAACTAATGAAGTTAATAAAGCATTTTTTAAAAAAGGGTTACTTTGAGGCAAAGCATTTTGTACATCTGCTTTTTGTCTATTTACAATATCAGATGCATTATTAGGTAATTTTATAGCCATAATATAATTAATTCCCAGTATTTTTCCATAATGAATAACTCCAAAGATTGCTATTATTAATAGTGTTGCCAGTAATTATTATAGTTATATCATTATTATTTTGTATTTTTGTTTGCACATTTATATTTTCTAAATAATTTTCATCTAAAAGCCATTGCAAACTTTCTAATGTATAAGTTTTAGCTAAATTTCTAATATTGTTATTTAATCTTGATTGATCTAACAACCACAATTTAGATCCATGCTTAAAAGAGATATATAATTGGTCTGCTATATAACCTCTTCTTTTACTAGCTTCTTCAACTTCAGATGATGCAGCTCTTTGATCAGTATATAAACTTAATAAGATAGATGTATCAAAATTATTTACTTGTTCAAAATCTCCATTATTATCAAAATTAATATCATAATAATCTAAATAATTTTTTTGTAATTTTATATCTATCATTTTATTTTATTAGCCTTTTCAATTTCTTTTATTATATTGCAAGCATGATAAGATAATCTTTTGATTTTAGTTATGGGCATATATTCTAATTCTTTTAAATTTAAACCGCCCCGATAAAAATATATTAAATTAAATATTTCTTTTTCTATTTCTATTTCATCGAAGCTAGTATAAAATTATTGACATATTCACCAAAACAAGTTTCTATATCATCAATTTTTAATAATTCAAAAATAGAATTAACCATCAATTCTTTTTTTTCATCTTTTTGTAAATAACACATACCTTTTACAATTAAGATTTTTTTAAAATTCTCTAAATTATTTGCCATTTTTTCACCTTGCATAGACAAAAAAGTTGATATTTGTTTTGCTGGCATTTCATTGTCTGAATTTTCATCTTTTGTTGATGTATCATCTTGGATAGGATCTGATTTATTAATAGCTCTTAAAAATGAGTCTTTAATTTCAAGGTGACTATGTAATACTTTAGAATTAGGTGCAGAGATAACTAACTCATTAAATTCTTCAATTTGCCCTTTGTGATGACAAGTTACTGGTTTTTCTAAATTTATAAATATTTCATCTTTAATCATTATATTCCTGTTGCTCCTTCAAACTCGATTTCAATATAAACATCATTAGTCAAATTTATATTATAATTATTTATTAAAGCACAAGATGCAAAAGTACGGGTTAAAGTTTGTTTAGTAATATTATCAATCCCCGATAAAGTAATAACATTAAAATTAGCTAAAATTTTCCATTGTCTAGCAAATTCTATATTTTTTATTGTAGGCAACATTGAAAATTTTATTTTACTTTTTTTCATTTCAATATTATCAGTATATACCTGTGTTATATTTCCACCTTCAGTAGATTCTACTCTAAGGGTTTGTTCGCCAAGTCCTTCATTATAACTTACAGAATTGGGTTTAAATGCTATGAGATTATTATTTACCATAATAGTCGGATTATTAAAAATAGTCTCCATTTTTTATTTTCCTTATATATTAAAAGTTAATTTATCTTTAATAATTATACTGCTGTTACTCCTTCAAACTCGATTTCAATATCACCATCACTAGTCAAATTTACATCATAATTACTTATTAAAGCACAAGATGCAAAAGTACGAGTTAAAGTTTGTTTAGTAATATTATCAATCCCTGATAAAGTAATAGCATTAGAATTAGCTAAAATTTTCCATTGTCTAACAGATTCTATATTTGTTATTGTAGGCAACATTGAAAATTTTATTTTACTTTTTTTCATTTCAATATTATCAGCATATACCTGTGTTATATTTCCACCCCCAGTAGATTCTACTCTAAGGGTTTGTTCGCCAAGTCCTTCGCTATAACTTACAGAATTGGATTTTAATGGTATGGGATTATTATTTACCATAATAGTCGGATTATTTAAAATAGTAGCCATTTTTTATTTTCCTTATATATTAAAAGTTAATTTAAAAGTACTTACAATATTTCGTAATTGTGTCACGATTGGTACTTCTTGCAATACTGTGGCAGTACCTGTTGCAAGATCAATTGTCACATCTAATTTACTTTTATAAAATTGTAATGCATTATTGCCAGATTGTGTTAGCATATAATCTTTTGTACTTAAATTAGTATAATAACCTGTATAAATCGCTTCAATTGTTTGTTTATTATTTATTGAACGATATGCTACTAAGTCGCCATCTGTCAATCTTGATTGAGCAAAATCTTTTTTAGAATTATTAAACATATATTCTCTAGCATTAACCGAAGTATCAACATAATTAAGATATTTAAAACTTATATCAACATTACCTGCATCATCATTTTTATAAGTAGTCACAACTTCTCCAAAAATAACATTAGTATTTGTACTATTATTAATAAATATTGATGCACCAGCTTTTGATAATTCTTCTATTTCATTATCTTGTAAAGATAGTGATGGTTGGCATGGGATTAATTGTAATGCTGGAGTATTAAAATAAGGTAATGATGCCGTAGCAACTCCACCAAATGAATCTAAAGCACTATTTGTCACAACATAATCTGATATTTCAGATCCATTGGTTAGTCTTAACGCTCTAACTGATGCAAAATAAGATGAAATTACATAAGGAGCTTCCACATAAATACTACCTTTTAAATTGTCATTATTAACATTAACATTGGCAAATAATACTAATGATTTGCTATTTTGAGTATTAGCAAAATCTTTAATATTTGTAACTGTATCAGTTTGAGTTGTAAAAGCTACACCATCTAAAATATTATTTGTAACATTAAATCTTTGATCTAAAAAATCAGTTAAATATGGCGTTCCGTATGCGTAAGGTGATACTATACCTTGATATCTAGTATTGCCTATTAAATCAGTTATACCTGTTGTAACAGGGTCTTTGAGACCACCAGTAAAATCTACTAATGTTGTTGTTATACCAGCAACGAAATCATGATAACCAATTGCAAAACTATTAGCTTCTGTACCACCATTTACAGCAGTTAATATGACTTGTGTATTATCTGAAACGGCTGTGACTGGGATATGAGCATTAGCATTGATTAAATTTGCTAATCTTGTAGCCAAAACTGTACCAGTATCTAAATTTACTACATTTAATTGAAAGCTATAATCTTTAGCACTTACAATATCAAAAGTTATAGACCCATTTGTTGTGGCTGTACCAACTAAATCAATAGTCGTTGTTGCTTTTACACTTTCTTCATGGTCGTCTAAAGCTATTGCATCAAATTGACTTAATACATTATATTTTCTAGCAACTCTTATCATTCCAGCAAGCATAGAATTAGCACCAAAAAGAGTATCCCAACTATTATCATTAGGAATATCTGTTATTAATGTGCCTGCTGTAGCTGTACCAGCATCAACTTTTTGACCGATAAATAAAATTTTTTGATCTGCATTGGATACGGTTGTATTAGCAGACTGTATGTTTATTGTAGTTTTAGGATATCCTGTACTCATAATTTTAACCTTTAGTTTTTATTAATTAATTTTAAAATATTATTTCTTAAATATAAAGTATTATTTTTATTTTTATTTAATATAGCCGGTTTTAAAAATGGTCTTTTGCGTATTTTAGTAGATCCATTTTCTAATTCTGCGGCATATTCAACATTTTCACTTCCAAATTCTAACATATTATAATTATGCACTATAAATGTAATTGATTGTCTTAAGTTTCCCGTAATTACTGCCGGCGCTTCATTAGGAGCAGATGCTCTATGAGAACGCGGGTTTTTTAATGTTTTACCACCTAGACCTTGTGTAATAATATATATTCTACCTGATTTAGGTTTGTTATTAATAAGTTTTTTTGCTTCTTGTACTAAACCTTTGCCAGCAAAATAAAAACCTTTGCGAACCCCTTGATTTGTTAATTTATCTAAATTATTAATATTAATATTTTTTGTATTAAAATTAGGATTAGCTATAATCATTATACTAAATTAACCTCATTATTAATTGTACCAGTTTCTACAGTATTTAATTTAAGAAAATTTCTTTTAAAATCTACATCTTGAATACTTATAACATTATAATATTTATCAATATATTTAATTAAATATGCATTAGATAAATTATTATCATATCTAATATAAAAAATATGTGTTTTAGTATCATTAATATTGCTTCCATCAACATTTGATGTATCACCAATAATCTCAACAGCAGCTTTTACTATTTTAAAATTAGATAAATCAAAATTAAAATCTACATTTTGAGGAGTTGCTATATTTCTCATATATATGGTTATGGAATATCTTAAATCACCAGCACAAATTATAGATTTGTTGTTTATATTTATTTTAGTACAACCCATTACTAAATTCTAATTATTTTATTTTGCAATAAAATACCTCTAGTAGCATTACTAACATAACTTTTATTTATAGTATTATTATCACAATTACAATCACCACGATTTGCATATAAATCAGCAACTATCATCATTATTGCATTAATAATATCATTATTAATTATAGTAGGTTTACAAGTAAATTCTATTTTTATAGATTGCAATTTATCATCTTTATTTTGAGGATATTGTTTATTATTATTTAAAACAATTCTTTTATAATCTCCTTCATCAATAATATAATATCTATCACTTGGGACATCTATAAAAACATTATTAACAAGATATTGAAATGAATTAATAGCACATATATTAGATTTTGTTAATAAAAAATTATCGTAATTAGTCACAGGTGCATTATATTGATTAGAATAATCAAAATAATCTCTATATGTTAAAAATACTTTTTCTAAATATTCTTGTTTAGTAAAATTTTCAACATAAGAAGTAGCAGAAGATAAATATAAATTTAATATAACATCATCAATATCATTATTAATATTTAATGCTTGTTTTAATGTTGTTAAATCTATTAAAGGTGTAGAAGTTTGAGAGGTAATCGTATATTTATAAGGTTTTGAATTAGCAATATCGGGAGATCTTGCTGAAACACCACCATATAATGCAAAATTACTCATCAAATAATTACCTATTTATTTTTTTTAATTTGAGGTTGAGGTTTAGGTTTAGATTTAGGTTTAGGTTTAGGTTGTTTTTCTTCTTTTTCTAATTTTACAAAATCTTTCCCTGCACCTAATTCTATTAACCTTGTTGCTATATTATCTGTTAAATCATGTATATCACCTGCAAAAAATTGTTTATTTTCTCTAGGTGATATAGCTAATTTAATATTTTTTGTAATTTTAATTTTCATATTAAAACCTTAATTATACTGGTACTATTTCGCCACTTTGTACAACAATAGCATTGATATGAGCACCTGTAGTTACAGCAGTTGATGTTACTCTTAATCTTAAGTATCTTTTATTAGAAAATACACCAACTGAACCCAATACAGAATTATCGGCACTAACAGAAGTTAGATTTAAATTATCTAAATCACCTATAATTTTTGTATCTGGTACAAGTGTAGCATCAGATAAATCAGAGTTACTACCTTCTTGAACACTAAATTTATATGTACCATCTGTATAATCAGTACATTGAACAACAAACATAACACCTAAATCATAATTAGCATTATCTACTATATCACCATTTGTCACTTTATTTGCAGTGACTGTATTATTAAGAACCAAATTACTTTGTAATTGTGATTTTATATCTTTAACACTCATTTTTTAATCTCCTTTAAATCATTAAGCTGATAGTTGAAGTAGTTTAATAGCTTCAAAGTTTGAAACATCACCACCAACGCGTTTAATTGAATAATATTTTATATATGGTTTAGCTGTCAATGGATCACGCAATACTCTAATACCTAATCTGTCAACGATAGTATAACCCGTAGAAAAATCAGCATATACCATTGATAAACTATCGGTAGCAGCGTCTGGCATATCATTCATAAATATCACATTTTTACCTAAAAGAGATAAAGATCTACTTTCTTGTAAAAAACGCGTATCAAATATATATCTGTTTTGAGAATCTTTTAAAGTAATGACTTTTTCAAATTCTTTTCTTCTAATACCCCATACAGCATTTGCTTGATATTCTTCTTTTAAAGAGTTTTGAAGTTGTTTAAGTGAATCAGCTGTGATATCACCATTAACACCAGAATTTATTCTTTCAATAGCTTTTCGACCATACGCACCATAAGCATCATCTTTTTCAGCTTGTGTATAATCTCTATAAGTCAAAAATCCTTTAGGTTTTTGTGAACCATCACCACTAACAAAAGCCGTATTTTCATCTCTTGAAAATTTATCAGCAACTTTTCTACCTAACCAAGATTCAACATCAAAACCAGCATCATCTAAAGCTTTTTGAGTTGCTAAAGGTTGTGCAAATTGTTCATGAATAGCTATTTTAAGTTTGCCAATTTCAGGAGTATCAGTATCGTTACGATCTGAAGTCTCACCAATCCAACCACCATTAGTAGCTTGGTTATCATCTATTAACATTTCAAAAACATCACTATTTGTTGTTACAACATTTGCATATTGTCTAATTGGTGAAGTTTCAAAAACTCTTGTCACAACTTGATTAGAAAAATCAGGTCTTACAAAATAACCACCTTCAGGATTAATACCTGAAACAATAGATTTTGTTTGTAACAATCTATCTTCTTTACTTATTCCAATAAAATTTTTAGTTATTGCATTAGAGACAACATATTCTTGCATTTCATCAGATGGAGCAATACCTTTTTTAAGATATTTTGCAAATTCTGATCTATATTCAGCTTCTTTTTCTTTAGCTTCTTGTTCAGAACTTACATTAATGCGTGATAGTTGTTTAGATATCAATTCAATTTGAGCTTCATTAGCTTTAGTTTTAGCTTGTTCATCTTGTATTTTTTGTGCAATATCACCAACTTCTTTACTTGCATTTTTTGCTGTATCTTTAAGACCTTTATCAAATGCTTCTTGGCTCATTTCAATAGCTGAACCCAATTCATCTAATTTTTTATTTATTTCTTCCATTTTGTAAACTCCTAATTATTTGATCAATTTTATTAATATTTTTCTTTATTTCGTTATCTTCATCAAAATCTACTTTGCTACAGATATATAACGACGCTTTATGTGACATACCTAAATCTCTTAGATGATGTTCCAAATCTCTTTTATTTTTTAATTTTAATACATCTTTTAATTCTGATTTAAAAGATTGTATATTGGCTCCAGTATTGGCTGGGAATGTTACCAAAGATATTTCATTTAATGAAATTTTATTAAAAAAAGTATTATTATTTTTAATTTCTATATCATCTCGTTTTGCTGAAAAACCTATAGACATAGATTTAATACTTCCTACTTTCATTTGCGGTATAACTCTACCTGAAACTAATGTATCATCTTTTGGCAATTTAGCTTTAATATATAAACCTTCATTATTTTCTTCAGAAAAATATGTTACCCCTATTGGTTCTTTATTGTCATGTTGAAACAAAATAGGAATTGTTTTGTTATGATTATCAAAAGCACCTTTGACAATTGTATCGCCATCTAAATCTTTTTTAAAAGTTGATGCTAAACCTTCAAAAGTAAAAAAATCTTTATTTTCATTTTCATTGTATGATTTAACAATAAAATTACAATTTAATTTTTTATTCATAAAATACTAATCAAATTTAATATATAATCATATTATAATATAATAAGATAATAAAATATAACATAAATTAAAAAAATATTTTATAGATTTTTTAATATATAATATACACATTAATTTAATTGTAAATAAAAAATTTTTAAAATTGTGAGCAAAAAATAAAAGAAATTACTAGCACAACAAAAAATCTTTAGTTAAAAAAATAGATTGAAAAAAGATGGTAATAATTAACTTTGATTGTGATAATATATTAAAAATTTATCATACTTGAACATCTACATTGTATTGTATTTTTAAGAGTTGAGTATTTAGTGTCGCCGGGATATGATAATAATTCACCCCATACAACAAAAAAATCATTGACATTTACAGTTTGACCATCGGCTTCGGCATGTGCTTCTCTTGTGTGATTATCCAAAACAGCACCCCAAGTTTTAGTTAATTTGTTTTCCGGTAAATCTTCAGTAATAGTATCATTAATTAAATTTGTATAATTGCTTTTGGTCGTTTCAGAAGACATTTGTGTGAATGTCGTAGATATTGTATCTATTCTATTTTTATAACTATTAGTTATTTCTTTTTTGAATAATTCTGCAGATAATCCCAATAAAGATAATTCATAAAACTTTTTATTATTAGTATTTATTATAGATGTGCTTGTTTGTTCAACAACATTTTGCATAGATATATTATTTATTTGCATAGTTTTATTTTTTATTATTTCTAATAAATTTTTATATGTAATATTATTAAAAGATTGACTAGCTATATTTTTTAATAATTCATTAGTATTAGTATTTATCAACATTTTATTAACTATATTTATAAATTTATTACTAACTTCTATCCAATTCATAAAAAATATAGCATTTAATTGTAATTTATAAGTATTTAAATTTTTATATGTATTATATTTAGTATAATAATTGACAATATCATCTATAATAATTTTAAATAATCTATTTAAATCTTTAGCAATTTTTTTTTCATGCTTTAATTTAAAAATAGTATCTATTTGCTGTTGCTTAAAATCCATAATGCTTTAATTTCTTCATCTGTATTTTGTTCTGTTTTCATATAAGAATAAAACTCTTGATATTGTTTTTCTTCATCATTTGCATCATTATCATTATTTTCTTGATCTGTATTATTCATCAAATCATTCATATTTAACGGTGATGGATCATTTGGTAATTCATCTCCGCCATCAATAGGTGCATAACCAATATCCGCTCTTATTTCATTTGGAGTATTAACATTTATTTGTTTCATTAATAAAGCATTAGATAAAACTTCTGGTTTTAATGATTCTATTGTTGAAATATCAATATTAAATTTTAAATTTTCAGAATCAGGATATCGTGCTAATATTAATTTTGTTAATTCTTCATTAATTCTTTTTGCTAAAGGAATTACAGCATCTTTATCTAAATGAAGTCTAGCAGTTTGTAAATTATTTAATGTCATTGTTGAGTCTAAAATTAATGCTAAAGGAACACCATAAACATTTGCTATCCTAGATAACATACTATCTTGTAATTCTTTAAATTGCATATCTTTATTATTTTGAGACATTTCCTTATAATCTAAACCATCCAAAATTAGTGGTCTGCCTGTATTGTCGGAACCTTGAAATTTTTTACTTTCTTGTTGTATTCTTTCATATTGAGTATTAGTTAATTCTTCGCCTCGATTGTTAACCCATGCGCTCGAAGGTCTAGCACCATTTTTTAATAATGCAGAATTATTATTATTACCAGCTATATAAGATTCCATTTCTTGAAATAAAGGATAAGCTTTACTCATTCCAAAAAAATCATTTGCATATTGACAAGGGTTATATTTTTTAATATGATATAATTCTTTATCATTACCATTGTAAAATTTTAAGCCTTCAATTGTTTCTTGAGCATAAAATTTAATAGTTTTCATATTATTATATTGCCAACTTTTAGGAATTTGATTTATATTATCTATACCATAAGAATTAGCTTGAAAAAATAAGGGATTCATGTTAAATATTTCTAATGGTGGTTTTTTGATATTACCTGTACAAAGTAAAAATGTATTACCAGTAATTAAAAAATTTAACGCTAAAGTTTCTTTAAATTCAAATTCTGTACAATCATAATTAGGATTATTTAATAAATTTAATGCTGGATGATTTTCTAAATATTCTTTATTTTTTGTATCGTATATTTTAAAGGGTATTTCTGCATAAGAATTAACTATTTTTTCAACAACCATAAAAAATGGTGAACATTCTCTATATAATTTCATGGCATTTTCAATAGATAAAGTATAATTATTATTATTTGTATAATTACCATAAAATGTTTCTAAATTAACAAAATTTTTTTTAATAAAATTATCTTGTAATTGTTTGTTTAAATTTTTTAAATCTTTAATTTGTTTATTTTTTGATGAATTAAACAATTTCATAATAATCCTTTTTATGTTGATACATAAGTATTTAATAAACTAATTCTAGTCATAGATTCTAATGTTATATCACAATCTATATTTTTTTTGCCTATAATACTACTTGTTAATTGGTAGCCATTACCAGTGCCAATCGGTGATGGTAAACTAGTATTATTAGCAATTGTATTGAAATTCATACTAAATTTTCCATTAGTAATTTCATTATTTATAGAAACATTATTCATATATTCTTCTCCTGTTATAACATTAAAAAACTTTATAATAATAACCAAGTCATCAGTTATATTAAATTGTCTTATAAATGAAAAATTAAAATTCCATTGGTGGGATTGACCTAAAGAAATATTTTCTAAAAAAGTTTCATTTACATTATCCCAAATAGAAGCTTCAGATTGAACAGGCGCCATTCTAGGCCAAACAGTAAAAGGTGATGGTGCTATTGTAATGGGCGAAGTATATTTAAATATTTGTTCAGGTGTTGGTGTAAAATCTGTTGTTATTATATTATTTGTCATTGGTTTAATAGAATTACCATCTAATATTTGGACTTGTCCTGAAGTTGCAATAAATTTAGATAAACTATTTAATGCTAAATTTACATTAATATCTTCAATTTCAAGATAATTAAGAGAATTATCATAAGGAACTTTATCCGCATCGGGTACTTGAGCATTTTTTAATTTGCCATTGGTATTTAATGTAGCTATACCATCAGATATACCACCGTTTAAATTTTTTATTGCATTAATCATATCTCCAAAAGTTGTTTTGTATGATGTTCCAGCTGGATCATTGGAAGTGTCAGTTGTATCAACTATATAATGCGTATCTGTTAATAATAAATTATCACTATCTTTATTTATTAAATCTGTTAATTTTCTGCTTGCCATTTTAATTTCCTATAGGTTTATCATCTAAATTATAATTATCATTTGATATAATAACATGATTTTTATTAAATATTTTATTGTTTAAATTTCTAAATGCTTTTGTTGTTGGATTCATAAATATATCATTATTTGTAACTTGATTTACTTGCTGCCATTGGTATTGGTGTATATAATAAGATTTAGAATATCCTGCCATATTATCAACAATAGGAGTTATATTACTCATAGGAATGCTACTAGTTAATTGAGGGTTAAAATGAGAATTTATTAAAACTTTATACAACGGTAATCTTAACATTTCTGCAATATCTCTTGCTGTTCTTCCAGTGATTTCATTTTTAGAAGGTATAAATACATAAGTAGAAAAATTAGCTAATTGTTCGATATTCCAACCATTTAAAGTGGCTACATTTTGTACGGCATCTAATGGTGAACTTCTCGCTTTACCCGTTTGATAATCATCTAAAACAACAAATAGCCAATAATCTATATTTGCAGATCCTTCGTAAGATTCTATAAGTCTTTCTAAATTTGAACCACCTGAAATTTTAATTTTAGTGGATACTAATATATTTTCTATATTTATGTCAGTATAAATATTATTGTGTATTGTAATATTTATGGTCGTTGGGCTTATTACTGTTACAGTATGAAAATCATTAATTATATTGTCACTATAATTTTCAATTAATAAAGGATTGCCTATAGAAGTTGTTATATCTGTATTATTTTCAAAAGTAAATGTTTTTCTATTAGGCACTGTTTTGACATTGAATGTACCATTTAAAGATGGAATATCAGAATTTTGTATCATGATATCATTTTGCCAATTTTGAGTTAAATCGTGGTCTTGTATAGTTGTTGCTGTAATTATGCCATCATTATTAGTCATTTGAGATATATCCAAATTAACTAATGCATTATGTATTGATATTTTATCTCCTGTTTTTAAGTTATGATTTGATTCAAAATTTATAGTTATTAAATCGTTATTAACATCTAAACTACTAACATTTAAAGTCGTATTAAATAAATTAGTATATTGAGGTAAATATTTAATAAGGTGATTAATAATATCTGAAGAAAACATTTTTTTATAAACTTAATTTTGTATGTTATGGAAATTATATTTTATATACATAAGAATTACAATATCTTAAAATCTTTTAAAAGAGAATGATAAAGTTTTTTTAAAGTTTTTGCTTCATAGTTGATAATTTTATTATCATTTTTATATCTAATAATTTTAAATGTATTGTTTGAATAATAAATTGTACTTTTGCTAGATTCACTATGTAATATTTTTATTATTTTCAAATATATTTTTTTATTATTCATTGAATTATCCTAATGTTTCTTTCTTTTGGTTCAAATAAACACATTATAAAAGCATCTGCTTTATTAGGACTATCTATTTCTCTTTTAGCTAAATCTTTTTTACTTTCAACTTTGACTCTTCCTGAATTGTCAAAATCTTTTCGAGGTGTACTTAATTCAATAATTAAACTATCAATATCATTTATTAAAGATGAAATAGATATTATCATATCTTGGTCTATTTTGTCATATTTATTATTTACAGCATTATATGTATATTTAATTTTATCAGCTATTTCCCACCACGCTTGAGCTTTTAAATTGGCAAACATATCTATATTTTTGATTTTATCTTTATAAATTTGTTTAGGTCTATTAACACTGGCTCCAGCATTAAATTTGATATGTTTGATATTAGTATTTTTATCTAAATTTAAGGAATTTATAGTTGAACCGACTGATGCACCTACACCGATACTATCATAAATTATTTTGGCATTATGTTGATTGGCATAATTATAAACTTTCATAGTAGACTTAACTAACTCATCTTCATCAGCTTTCCACTCTTCTATATGATTAATTAATATTCCATATCTACCCACAATAGCATTTTTATCTTTCCCGTCGTCAGCAACATCATAACCAACAAAATTTTGACCTGCGTTTTCAATATTTAAAATTTTATGAGCATCTATACAAGCTAATATCCATTTTCTTTTTATAAGTGTATCTAAACTTTCGCTTAAAGGAATACCCAAATATATATTATTAAATTCATTTTCATCTAATTCTTTTTTTTCTATATCAATTAATGATTTGGCACTTTTACTTAAAAATGGATTATCGTGATAATTTATAATTTTTTTATTTAAATTAACTAATGTTTTATTAACAAAAGTTTTATAAACAAAATCGGTGTCGTAGCGTGGATTAAAAACAAATATTAAAAAGCTACCTTGTTTTCTTAAAACTGTTGGTTTAATTAAATTATATTGTTTGCTAGTTAATAATTCTGATTCTTCAAAAAATGTAATATCTATACTATCCAAACCTTTAATTTCTGTTAAGTTTCTTTCAATTCCATAAAAAATAAATTGACTGCCGCATTTTGATTTTATCCCATTAGCTGAAATATCAAAAAAATTAGCTAAATATTGATCTTTATCAAGTATAGTTTTAAATGTTGAAAATACCGATTCTGAAAGTTTATTTTGAAAACGCCTTAAACATAATATTCTAACTTTATATTTTGCTGAAATATATAATAAATAGGAACATACATCATATGTTTTTGAACTTAATCTACCACCATATAAAACATTTATTTGTTTTAAATTATCCCAAAAACATTTTAAATTTTCATTTAATTGGGTTTGTATCATTGATATTTAAATTTTTCCTACAACTTCCACTATCATTGAACACTCTGATAAATTGTTATTACCCATATACCAATAAGTAATGTTACCGCCCGTGATTCTTAATTCAATTAAAATGTCAATATTCGCTTGAACAAATGCAAAACTTGGCACACAATTAACATTTAAACTTTGATTTTGTGAGGCAAAAGTTGAAGCATAAGTACCTACTTGAACTATTGAACTTGTTGTAACATCATATAGACTAAACCCCAAAAACGGACTGTTACCAATCGTACTAACAAAACCGGTAATTTTATAATAATATCCAGCTTTAAGTTTAACTCTTCCTTTACAATGAACACCGTTATTTGTTGTATAAGTAAGTGTTCCTAAAGTTTGTAAATTTGCTGGATCAATATGAATTCTTGTGGTGTTAAATGGGCAATGATCTCCAATATTTTTATAAGAACTTGTAGAAGCTGTTAGTTTATAAATACCATAACTAATTAATTCATTTTTTGCAAGTTTTTTATCATCAAGTTCATCAATAGCTTCTTGAACATTCGTTCCAGTAATAGTACCATATGGGATATTAGATATATAAGTTGCTGCAGTGGGTGCCGTATCTACATATATATCTATAATAATAATTTGAGCTTTTGTAACATCATTAGAAAATTTAATATTTTCGCCGGATTTGACTGGAATATTACCATCATTTACAATTAAATTACCATCAGAAATAATATTAAAATAATCTCCATTAAAATAACTTGTAACACTATCAATATATACATTTCCTGTAGAATTACCTGTTAAGTCTGCATTACCAGACAAACCACCTCTGAATTTTGATGTTCCTGCAGTAGCATTATTTATATAATTTACAATAGCTCTTTCACTGACTATTGAAGTTGCAGAATTGTTAATCATTGTTGCATCATCTGAAACTCTTGTAGCATCTAATAATTTGTCAGCAGTTTGTGCTACAATATCACTATCTACTGCAATATCTAATTGTCTTGCAATAATTTTTGCATTTGAATCTAATGCAGCTACTCCATTTGGTTGTCCTTTTTCATCTGGAGAAATACCACCGCCGCCGGAACCTGATAATTTTTTAGTTAAATTACTCATTATTAAACCCTTTAAGTTGTTGTAGAAAAATCTATCGAAGTGGCTTCATTAGGATCTTGAACTATTAGTTGATATTCAGCATTTGCCTCTAATTCTATTATGACAGTATCATTTTGAGTATAACTAAAATCATCATCGGTTAATTGATTAAACCATGTTGTCCCATAACGACTTAAAAATTTGACAATTCCAGTTCCAAAATTTCCATTCATATAAACAGTTAAATTACCGCCTTTATGTTTAAAAATTTCTGATTCGGGTGTTGATTCGTTTAATGTAAATAATGCCATTTTTTATACCTTATTTTTATCTTTATAAAAATCATTTAAATTTAATGTTTGTGGTGTCATTGTACCATCAGAAGATTGTAAGTCAATATTAACATCTTGTTTTTCTTTCCAACCTGCTTGAGTTTTAAGATAAAAGATTGCTGAGGCAGTATCTCCATTAATTGCTTTTTGTAATAATCCTTGCCCAACAGAAGAAATAGCTTTTGATTTTCCTTTTTTATAATGTTCAAAAACTTCTGGTTGTCTTTCCATAATAGCATAAAAAGTATTTCTAACCATACCAAAATAATCAGCTATTTGTTTAATAGATAAGACACTTGCTAATGCTTCTACTTGCATAATTTCGGCATCATTTAAAACTTTTTGAGGTTTTCCGCCATTTTCACCTTGTTTATTTTTTTTAGTTTTTTGTATTTTTTGCATTTTTTATCCTTTTAATATTTATCAAAATTTATTAAAAATTTTTACTAAAAAAATCAAAATATTTAGTTTGTTTATAATTGTTTGCTATTTGTATTGGATCTATTTGAATATTTTTTTGTTTATTTATTTTATATCTTTTCATTTTTATATTTTGATCATAAACAATTTTAAAATTTTTTAATTTTTTAATCATTTCCATATTTAATTTTTTTACTATTCTGCCTTTTGAAAATTCTTTTAAAGGTTGAATATTAGACAAATTTATTAATTTTATTAATGTCATATGAGAGCACCCAATTATTGGGCTTGCTTCAGCTATTTTATAATTTATGTTCATATTTTTTTTATTCATTATATATTAATATCATATAAATGATTTATTTTTAATTGATTATTACTAATTTCAATTATTTTTCTTAATGCTGGAGTTTGTAAATTGCCTTGATTTTTCACAAAAACTCTATATAAATTTTGATAATGTATTTTTGTTTTTTTGCTTAATTCATTTAAATTATTGCAATTAGTTTTTTGTAAAATAAAGTTTAAATTTTCTGTTTTATCCATTTTTATATTTGTTTTTGTGTAAATATGTAATTATTATAACATAATATATCAATATATAAAAATATAAATCAATAAAATATTCTTAATAATTAATTATACAATTATTTTTAAAAAATAATGTAATATTATTTAATATTTTTTTACTTATGATATAATTCAATTATTTGTTAATAATTTTAAAAAAAAATGAAAAAAATTATAATTATTGTTACATGTTTATTACTTTATTCATGTGGTCAAATGGATAAACTCATACCGAGTTTTGGATATAATAAAGATAATCAATCTACTTCTAGTTCTGATACTTTAAGTCAATCTATAGGTTATGCTAGTGTATCTGCCACATTAGGGGAAAACCAATCTAAAAGTTATAATAAATCAAATATCACATCCAATGATTTAAATAATGAAATGGAACTTGCACAAAACACTAGTGCAACCAATTTTGGTGGTTCTCATGTTGATAATAGTAAAAAAAAAATAATATCAAATACTAACAAAGATAATGAAGAAACATTTTATCGTAGTTCGGCTAATCAAATTATTTATAATAGAATGACATTATTTGAATTATTATGTATTTTATGTTTTATGGCATTTGTTGCTGGTGTTATAACTTATAGTGCTTATCATGTCGGACTTATCACTGGGAAATTAAAAAATAAAATGAATAATATAAAAAATAAATATAATAATTGTAAAAAAAATAATGAGGTATAAAATGCTTAAAAAAGAAAATAAAATTATAATTTTAATACTAACAATTATTTGTGTTATATGGTTATTTATAGGAATTTATCATTTAATAATAAAACAATCAATAAATACATATATCGCAGATTTATTACTTAGTCCTTTATCATTATTTTATATATATAAAATTATAAAAGATAATAATTTTACAGGCAATATAAAATTAAAATTTTCATTATTTTTTTTATTTAATGGGGTATTTTTTTTATTATGGAATTGTGTTACATTAATGTTAAATAATAATATAGAAAGTCTTGATACATTTTATTTTTTTTCTGATTTTTTAATGATTATTTTATCATTATTATTATGTGATAAAGATATATGTATTAAAATTCAAAAATTTTTTAAATGAGAAATAATAAAAATAAATTATATATAATTGATATTGGATGTATTATCTTATTAATTATCAAATTAACAAAAATCATTATGGGAATTAAAGTGATGTTGACAAAATATCCAATTAAAGAAAATATAATTATTACTATATGTGCTACAGGATCATTTTTTTGGTTTTGTTATTTTATAAAAAATACTCAAGTTTATATTTTTATTGAATCCATAGAATCAATATTAACATTTGTATTATTTACATTACTTGGTATATATATTGTTTATAAAAATTTATATTTAAAAATAAACATTACAATTTTTTATTCAATAGTATTAATTGCAATTGGTTTTATAGATGCTTTACTTGATATATCAATTTTAAATAACTTAACATCTTATGATAGTTCAGTTACTTATGCCATTATATGCGATACTTTTTATATTATTGCTGGAATTATTTTATTATTTTTATTAATAAATCATCAAAAAAATAAATAAAATCAAATCAAACCAAATCAAATATTATCAAAATACATTACAAATTTTAAAAGTAATGGTATTTCTTAAACCTTTATAATTCAATATATTTAAAGAATATGGCACATAGTGGCATATTAATAGTAATAGTATGGCACATTTTAATTAAAACCATAAAAATACAAAAATACTTATGGAATATTAAAACTATTCAAAATAATAAAAATAATTAAGATGTGTAAATCCACTACACTCAATAATTTTAATTATAGCATTTAAATTGATTTTAAGGCTCATTCATGGCTTTTTTATTCATTTTATAACACTATGTATAACAAATAAATTATCAATCAACCTTGATACCTTTATGTTGATTTTTAAATATTATCCAAAAAAATAATTTTATATTTTATCATAAACCCTATAAAAACATAGATTTGTGTTTATGATGTGTTTATTGAAGCTATATAAATCAATGCTTTTAAGACATTTTTATTTCATAAAAACATAAAAACATAACCCCCTATATATATAATTTATATATTTATATATATATATATATGTATTTATGTGTTTATTGTAATATTTATTTTTAATATTATTTTAATGTTTATATTTATATTTATATATATATATTTATATTATTATACGGGGGTTATGTTTTTATGGGTTTATTGGGTAAAAATGTTTAAAAATTCCTTTATTTATATAGCTTTCAATAAACACAAATATTTGGGTTTTATGTGTGTTTATATATGTTTTTATTAGAAAATAAAGCAAAAATTTGTTTATTTAATTTTAATATTCATTATTTAATTTTAATATTTGTTATCTCATAATGTTGATTATTTAATAATATTTATTATTTTATAATATTTAAATATTTTTGTTGACTTTTAGTTTTTAGTTAAATATACTAGTGATATCAAATTGGTTGATAGTAAAGTGTTGGATCTTTGCTAACAATTTTTTTTTGGGGTGAGGTCTTATCCACCTATCCAACCACCCCAATTAGGATAATTTCTTATGAATATAAATAAATTTAACCAATTTATGCTCGATATTGGTTATATATTGCCAAAAAATTTTAATTATAATATTACGATTGAATCAATATATAGATTTGCTGATATAAATAAAATTTCAAATAATAAAAATTTATGGATAAAAAATATAGATAATAATAAATTTGTTTTTGGTGATTGGTCAACAGATCAAAAATATATTTATATTGATAGTGAAAAACAAAGTCTAGAAAAAATAGAATTTAATAATATTGAATATAAAAAAGCAAAAATTGAAAAAGAAAATATACAAATTCAAAAATCAAAAAGTTTAAAAAAATTTTATAATAATTTACCTTATGCCAATAATAATCACCCATATTTAATTAAAAAGAAAATTAAAAACCATAAAATGTTGCGTCAAAAAGATAATATGCTGGTAATTCCTTTGTTTGGAATAGAAAAAAATTTTATTGGAGTAATTCAATCATTGCAATATATTTGTAATAATGGTTCTAAAATATTTGCAAAAGGAGCTAAATTTCAAGGTTCTTGGCTTCCATTAAACGAATCTTCTAATAAAAATTTTATATTTTGCGAGGGTTTTGCCACAGGAAGTAGTATATTAAATGAAGTAGAAAAAAATAAAATAGATGTTACAGTCATAAGTTGTTTTAATTCAAGCAATATTATTAATATTGTTAAATTTATTAATTATCAATATAACGATGCCAATCTTTATATATATGCTGATAATGATATTCATAATGGTGGTTTAAATTTTGCAAAAAAAACACAACAATGTATTTCTAAAGTAAAAATAATCTTACCCCCTTTAACGGAGGAACAAAAACACAATGGTTTAAGTGACTGGAATGATTATTTAAATTGTTAATTTGTAAAATAAAAAAAGGATAAAAAATGGATAAATTAATAAAAAATATTGTTAAAAAAGAAGATTTTAAATTAATGAATAATGTTAATACTTATACAAACAACAATCAAGCAGATGTAAGTATAGTATCAATAATTAAAAATAATGAAATTAATAAAATAAAAAATTTATTAAAAAAATTAGAAAATACTAAAGATCGTGAAGAAACTATTAAATTAAATCAAGAATTTAATTTATTCCCTACAAAAAATGGTTTTTTTAAAGAAGTATTTGAAACATTTAAATATAACTGTTTATTTAAACAAGATATTTTATCTTTAGGAGCTTCTATTTCAATACTTTCACATTGTTTTAGCAAAAAATATAAAATTATGTTTAACAATTTTGTTACACCTTTAAATCTTTATATTCTTTCAATTGCTGAAACTGGTAGAGGTAAAGATTCTGCCAATGCTTTAATAAAACAAATTTTAGCAAATAATTATCTTACTCAAGCGGATGTGGTTGGTAAAGTCTCAAGTGGTGAAGCCATTGAAGATGCTTTAGTTAGAAAGAATAATCGTTATGCTGTACTGGATGAGGTTTCGCATTTTTTTAAATCTATGAAAACAAATCAATATCAATCAAATATTGAAAGCATTTTATTAGAATTATATACGGCGAGTCGAGGAGTATATTATCCACGCTCAAAAGCCAATCAAGAAAATGATACATTACCTATCAATAATCCTATTTTAAATTTTTATGGAACTACTACTCCTACAAGTTTATTTGATGTGTTGAAATCAAAAGATATTGCTTCAGGTTTACTACCTAGATTTTTATTATTTTCTAGCGAAATGATTAATCAAAAAGCATATGTAAAAAGAAATATAAAAAAAATTGATTATCAATTTATATCTGATCAAATTGAAAATATTTTAATTCCTGAAGCTTTCCCAATTAGCATATTATTACATGATGATGCGATTGAATATTATTATGACAAAATTGATGAATATGCCAATATTGCAAATGAAATTAAAAGATCAATATTTTCTCGAGTTTGTGAAAATGGATTAAAAATTGCTGGTATTTTAGCTGTATGCGATAATAAATTAAAACCAGTTATAAATATTAAACATTTGGAATATGGAATTGCTTTATCGAGTTATTCTGCTAGTCAATTATATAGTTTTGTTACCAGTTATATGAGTGAATCAACACGCCATACCCTTTTTAATGAGATTTTTAATTTTATTAAAAAAAATAATGGTTGTACTAAAACTATGATAAATAAAGCGTTTAGAAAAATTACACCTAGTCAAAGAGATGAAATTTTATTGGATTTAATACAACAAGAAGAAATTGAAAAATTCAATGCAAAAAAAGGAGAAAGAACTTTTTTTAAATATTATGTAATAAATAAATAAAAAAAGTTGTATTTTTATAAAAATAATTATATAATGATTAAATAAATAAAATATAAAATACTTATAATAATTAACAAGGATAAATATGAACAATCAAATATATTATATAAAAGAAGAAATTAAAAATTTAAATAGTTATGTTTTGAATGGCGATTCTTATTTACATTTAGATACATTAGAACATATAACTTGTGAAGAATATGACGCTATGCTTGCTAAAGCATTTAATAATAAAGAAGAAGCTATTAGATATTTATGCTTATCAATTATTGAAGAAAAATCTAAATTATTAATTATTGATAATGAGATTGAAAGATTAAAAAAATTAAAAAATAACAAAAAAAGAAAAATTGAAAATATTACAAATATGATTCGTAATAATTGCAATAGCAATATTGATTTTGAAGTTTTTCAATTATTTTTTAGAAAAGGTGTTGATAGTGTTGAAATAACAGATGAGTCAATAATTCCAAATAAATACAAAAAAGAAGTTATAACTTATCAAATTAATAAAAACGAAATTAAAAAAGATTTAAAAAATAATAATTTAATTAATGGAGCAACATTAGTAACAGGTAAAAAATCAGTAATAATTAAATAAAAAAAGGAGAATAAAAAAATGATAGATTTAAATAATTTAGAAACACCTAAAAAACCTAAAAAACTTATTGGCACTATTTATGGTGGTGCTGGTGTTGGTAAAACATATCTTGCAAGTAATTGTGAAAAACCTGTACTATTGCGTATCGAAGATGGGTCGGCAAGTCTTTCAGATCAAGATATAAAAATGTTGCCTTGTATCAATGAACCAATTGATGTGTTTATGCAAATAAAAACATTACTTGATCAAGATCATAATTTCAAAACACTGATTATTGATTCTGTAAGTAAATTTGATGAATTGTCAATTGCAGAATATTTATTCCAAAATAAAGGTTTAAAATTATCTGATAATGATTATGCGGGATATGAGTTTTTATATTCTAGACATAGAAGTTTATCAAATGCTTGTGCTAAATTATCAACAAATAAAAATATGAATATTATTTTTATATCTCATGAAAAAGCAACTCAAGTAGGTCGTGATAGTAAACAACTACAAATGACACTTAAAATGTCACCAAAATCAGCGCGTTATTATATTGATGATGTGGATTTTGTTGGGTATTTGCAACCTGCTGATTTAATATCTGCAGAAGGTAAAAGATCAAGAGTTATAAAAATGGATGTTGATTCTAACCTTAACAATCAATCAAAAAATAGATTTGACTTAAAAAATAGGGAGGTAATTGCAAAAAATACAACATTAGAAAATATCTTTTTAAACAAAAACCAATAAGGAAATAATACAATGAATTTTAATGATTTTAATTTTAACGAAGCAGTAATTAAAGATTTTCAAACATATGAAAATGGCGAATATCCTGTATGTGTTGATAATGCTAGTGTCGATGATTCGCAAAACCCTATCATTACTTTAAAAATTAAGCTTAGATTTTTATCTGGAAAATATCAAGGTAATTTTATATATGATAATTTATTATTAAATTCTGATGATACAAGTAATTTCAGATTATCTATAGCTAAACAAAGAATGAATGATTTTAATAATTTTTTAGAAAAACCTTTAAATTCTGCAGAAGAATTAATCGATAATTGTTTTATAATTGTAATTAAAAATACTACAAAAAATGACAAAACTTATTGTAATATTTCTTATTATAAAAAATATGATTCAACTATAAAAGATGATTCACCTATAAAAGATGATTTTAATATACCATTTTAAAAAAAAAGGACAATTAAAAAATGATACTTTATGATTATCAAAAAAATGCAGTTGCATCTACTTATCAATATTTAAAAGAGAAAAAAGGTGTATCCCCATTAATCATTGCACCAACTGGTGCAGGTAAAAGTATCATTATTGCTCAAATTATAAAAGATACATATAAGCATAAAAGAATTTTAAAATTAACTCACAAAAAAGATCTTTTAGTACAAAATTATAATAAAGTTTCTAAAATTATACCAAATATAGATATTGGTTTTTATTGTGCTGGTATGAAAAAAAAAGATACTAAAACAAATATTATATTTGCCAGTATTCAATCTATAGCTAAAAATATTAACAAATTTAAAGCATTTGATTTAATTCTTATTGATGAAGCTCATTTGATAAATATAAATTCAGAATCTCAATATAAAAAAGTTTTAGACTTTTTAAAAAAATGTAATTCAAATCTTAAATGTATCGGATTAACTGCGACACCTTATCGTGTAGATTGTGGATATTTATATGGGCAAAACAATTCTTTTTTTGATGGTGTAAGTTTTGATATTAAAATAAATTATTTAATTAAAAATAATTATTTATGTAATCCTACATCAATTGCTTCACAAGTTAATATTAATACTCAATCAATTCCAATTAAAAATAATAAATATAATCAAAAAGCACATGAAATGGCTTTTAGTCGTGAATTTATCAAGACATTACAAGAAATCACTTATAAAACTCAACATAGAAAAAAAGTAATAATTTTTTGTAGTGGTGTTGATCATGCTAAAAATGTACATTTACATATGCCTAATAGCGAAATTGTTACAGGAACAACGATTAACCGTGAAAAGATTTTATCAAGATTTTTAAATAATGAATTTAAATTTTTAATAAATGTTGATGTTTTAACAACTGGTTTTGATGACCCTGCAATCGATTGTGTTGTCATTTTAAGGGCAATATTAAGTCCAAGCTTGTTTGTGCAAATTTGTGGGCGTGGCTTGCGTATTGCTCCAAATAAAAAAGATTGTTTAATTTTAGATTTTGGTCATAATTTTGAGCGGCATGGTTGTATTGATGATATACAAGTTAAAATTCCAAAAGGAAAAAATGAAAAAAGAGAAAAAATAGAAAAACAAAATGCTAAAAAATGCAACAAATGTTGTGTTATTAATAAAATACAAGCTAAAGTATGTATTAGATGTGGAGAACCTTTTAATAATCAATTAACTAATTTTAATTATTCTGGTAATATATTAACTAATGCTCAAACATCTAATGTTATTAAAATTATTTATACATTTGTAAAAAATAAAAAAGATATAGAAATGTTGAAAATATCATATCTTATTACTGGTTTTAAAATTATTCAAGAATTTATTTGTTTAGATCATTATGGTTATGCTTATAAAATAGCAATTCAAAAAGTACGGGCTTTAAAAGGAACAGCCAAAAATATTAATGAAGCTAAATCACAATTTAAATTGTGGAAACAACCAACAAAAATTACTTATATAAAAAAAGATGGTTTTTATAATATTATTAATAAGGAATTTTAATTGCAAAATTACATTATGCCAATACATTTTATTATAGGCAAAAAAAAAATATTTTTAGGAATGAATTGGTATCGTAATGCTCATTATTTTTTACAAGCAAAAGTTAAAAAAATTTATCATCAAGAAATTATTAATCAAATAGATAATAATATTAAATATAATCAAATAAAACTTAAAATAATTTTAAATATAAATAAATTAACAAAAAAAGATTTAGGCAATATTACATCTATACATGAAAAATTTTTTTTAGATGCTTTAGTTATAAATCAAAATATAATAGATGATAGTTTAAAATATCATCTTGGTACGAATACTAGTTATATTATTAATAAAAATATAAATGTTCCATATGTAAATATTGAAATTTTAGAAATTAATTAAAAAATTATATAATAAATAAATAAATAAAAAGATTGTATTTTTATAAAAACAATTATATAATGATTATATAAAAACAATATATTGAGGTTATTTTGATGAATAAATATGAAAATAAAATACAACATGTTGATGCTAAACATATATCTAATGAATTAAATACATATAATAAAAAAATAAAATGTGATATAGATTTTAGTGAATATTATTTAGATACATTAAATGATTATGATCCAAAATGTATTTTATCTCCTATTTATGATAATAAAAATTTTTTAATTAGTGGTGATTTAAAATATAACGATATGTATCTTTTTGTATTTGAATGTTTTAATGATAATCAAATAGTTCAAGAAATTTGGCAAATCATAAAAAATAAATATTTTAAAGGTCAACCTTATAATATACATAAATGTCTTGATTATGATAATTATTTTTTTGATGAAAAATGGTGGGATAAAGAGTATCCTGAAATTTCAATATACATAAATGAAAATATTATTTTAAAAGTCAATATTAATATTTTTTTTACTATTGATTGGAATGCCAATCAATATAATTATGATGCTTATTGCTTACATAATTATACAGCTTCTGTATTACATATTGAAAAATTACAGAAATTATATATTATAAATAATTATACTTTAGAAAATAAGCATAATATTGAATATATACCAAATAATGAAATATAAATATAAATATAAAGGTGGTGAAATATGAAATTTTTAAGAAAAATTTTCGGTATAAAAAAATGGGTTACAATTACAAGTATTAATTATATTCAAACAAAAGATATCCATTATATGGAGATTCAAGAAAATAATAAAACTACTCTTGTATTATTATAAATTATTGTGGTGAGCTTGTTGTGCCACCTTGACTATCTATATGTGTATGTGAACTTAAATTAGTATTTGAATCTGTAAAACTTGGTGCTTCAATAGGTACATTACTAACCAATTTTTCATTATTTAAAATAAGTGTAGCATTATGATATTTAAGTTTTATATAATTGTCAGTTATTTCTATAACATTATCTTTAGTTTTTATAATAAAATCATTATTAATTGAAATTATTTCTACACTACCTTTTTCATTAAAAAATATATTATTTTTTTTAATATAATTTCCAACTTTTACTTCACCAACTTTTAAATTTTTAAATCTATTTTTTTGATTTACGGGGATACAAGCTGTTACACCTTGAGAATCTTGTATATTAAAAATAACTGCTTGAGTATCTTGTGAAGGTGCATTTGCACTTATACCATAAGGATAAATAGCATAACTATTAAATTGTGCATTAGCGTGGCTCACTGAATAAACATGTCTAGATTCATTATCTTCCATATTATCTAATGATATATAACCAATACGGATAATATTTTTAAATTTATTTATTAAAAAATCTAATATATTCATATATTAGTCCCATACAATTGATTATTTAATATACTTTCTTCAGCTATTAAATTGTAAGCGTTTGCTTGTACAAATTCAATAGCAACTGTATTACCATCAATGCCCATATTATAAGTTATATCATTTACGAGCATTGTTTCATTTATATTACAAGTATTATCTATTATATATATTAATTGATTTGGCTTAATAATTACTTTATTACCATTTTTATCAATAAAACTATGCCCATCTAAAACCACATTATATTGTCTTGAATTAGTTATTTGAGTTTGCATTTTCCAAGATACCAAATTTTTTAATTTTATTGGAGTGAGAGCTTCACTTTGAACTTCAAGATAATTTCTCCCAGTTCTAATTTTATTATCTGGTTTACTTGTATATTTTATATTACTTTGTTGTTGTGGTGTTTGGGCATTATCAATCAAATCTTGAAAATTCGGAATACTTTGATAAGTATAAGTATTATATAATTGTGAAAAATCATAATTAACTGAAGCTTTCCAAATATTATTTTCTACATTAATAATATTTTTTAATTGATAAGTATTTAACTCACTGAATTTTTTTCCTGAATTAGCAATCACAAAAGATCCATTTTCATCTGTCAATAATACACAATATTTTTTCATTGCATATTTATTTAAAAAATCTATTACAGCTTCCCCAGAAGAAGGTGCCGATATATCTATACTTAAAAAATCCGTAGTTGCTGAATCAATAGATTTATTTTTAATATCGTATTTTAAATTTTCAATATTAAAAACAGCGTCAACAAGTTGCATAAAATTTGTTATAGCTGTTTTTCTAAAAGATGTTGATATTTTACAATCTATTATATCACAAGTAATGTCTCTTCCAGCTAAAGAAATAGTATAATTATTATCTGAATATGAAATTGATTGTTTTTCAATATAAGCTGTCATGATTTTAATACCATCTGCCAAAATTTCAACTATAGAATTTTTAGTTATTACTAAACCTAATTCTTGAAGTTTGGAATATGTTAAATCTCCCCCAGCAACAAATTCAAATTCACCACAAAGTGATTTCATAGTTTTATTGACTTTCGCTTCAGTAAATCCACTAAAAATAGAACCATTTATTTTAATTTCGAGCATTGGTTAAAACCTTTATTTTTCCTTTTACAGCTATACTATCATTTAATGTATTTAAATTTTTAAGTGTATCTGCTTCATTAGAATCTCCATATAAATTATATGATAAAACTGAAAGAGGTGTATAAGTAAATAAATTAGTCAATATTTTATTTGATGTATTTAATATTTTTTTATCTGATAAATCACTATATACAGATCTTAATTGAGCAATATCATTAATTAAATTATGTGAAAAAGATTGTTTAATACTAGAGTTTTGATTTTCTAAACTATTGTTATTATTATTAATTTCATCAGTTGTATTATAAATTATTTGAGATGATATTCTATATTGAGTTACTAAAGAAGATTGTTTAACTGAATCAATAATTATATTAGCATTGCTTGTGATTTGTTTTTCTTCTTCTGTAATAGGATTAGATTGAACTTTAATATTGGGACTTAAACTATCTATTGCAAAACTTTTTTGATCACTTTGATTTGTTAAAGATGTAAAAGAATTAATTGAATTACCAAATTCATTAAATCTTTTTAACCCTGCTAACACTTGAATAATATCACTACTTAAATTATCTATACCACTGATTAAATCAGTAATTCTTATAATTAATGCAGTAGGATTATTTATTAAAGCTGTAATATTATCTATATCGTTTTCTATTTCTTTAATAAAATTTGCAGCATCATTTATTTCATCTGCTAAAGGAGATAATACTTTTTGAATATTTTTAAGTGTATTTATACCTATATCTTTAGCAGATTCATATGCATCTTTAAATTTTTTAAATATATTAATATTATTACCATTATCATTTATATCATTAATACAATCTGCAGCTATATCATTAATAGTTTGTTGAGTAATTTCATCTCCAGCGATAGGAAGTGAATTATTAATTGCATTAGATACTTCAATGGCTTCAAATGAAAAATTAGCTATTCCTAATTTTGCAAATGATTGTTTTAGTGAATATATACCAGTTGATACATTAATGGTACCATAAAATGGGTGAATTAATATATGAGTTTTATTACTTTCTAAAACTTCAATTAATTGATTTCTTTTAGTTAAATAATCGCCATCTTGTGTAGGGTCATATTCAATAATTCCATTAATGTTAAATTTTCTTAATGATTTACCTAAATCTTGTGCTTGTCTTCTATTTGTAGATATATATTCATAATATGTTTTTCTTCTACCACCTTGAGTAACATCATTGTTTAACAAAAATTTTATTCCATCAATCGATGCTTCCCAGGTTGAATTTAATAAACTCATTTATTACCTCCTATACGGATTTACGCCAACATGAAAATTCGATTTGCCACCACTATGATGTGTTTTTATTGATTTTATATCAGCATTATTAGATTCAATATTTAAATTAATATTAGAGGTCATTTGTTGATTTCCAATTCCTAAAAGATTATATAAAGTTTCAGTATTAGTTTGATTATGCATATTCATTTGTGGTTTTTCGGGTAATGTTTGATTATAAAAATCATATTTTCTTTTAGATAAATCGCCACCACCTACAACTTGCGGGGTTAACATTAAACTAGTACTTAAACCTAAAAATTTAGAAAATTCGCCCATTTTACTACTTAACCACCCCAACACACTTTTTAAACTTGTAAAAGGTTTAAGTAATTCATGACCCAAAACTTTTAAACTATTCATAAAACCTTGACCAGTTAATAAAGAAGCAAATCCTTTCCACATGCCTTTAGTTAATGCTAAACTTCCTCTAAATAGAGATAAACCTGCAATTATAGACAAGAAACCACTAGTAGTAGAATGATTTTGAGAAAAATTTCTAAATGAATTTGCAAAATGAGACATTTTATTACTTAATACATTAAGTCCATTATTTAAATGTGTTGAAGCTGCAAAACTTTGCCACATCGATGTAGTAATATCAAAAAATGCATTTTTAATTTTTATTAAAGGAGCAATGGTCCCTGTTTGAGTTAAAGTTTTAGATATATTTTTAGCATCTTTATGAGTATTAAACCATTCTTTTACTGCTAAATTTAATTCTTTGTTAGTCATAGCACCCGTAGAAATCATTTGATCAAAAGCTTGTCTTTCATAAGGTGTCTTAAAACTCATTCCTTGCATTTTAGCAAGAATACCTTTTAATTGTAAACCTTTATCATTTAATGAATTTAATATTTCATTTGTAATTTTTCCAGATTGATTGACTTGTGTAAATAATCTAGTTATTTCATTTGATGAGATACCTGTATAAGTAGATATGTCTAACTGTTTTTGTAAATCATTGAAAGAACTTTTACCACCTTTACCTTGTTCAAGCAATAATCTAAAGGAATTTGTTAATTCACTCATAGGCTTATTTGTATCTATAGATAATTGTCGCATATTTGACATATATTTATTTAAATTTTTAATATTGGGTAATAAAACTGATAATCTTTTTTGGTCTTGCTCTAAATTAGAAGCTTTTACAGCAGAACCCGCTACAATTCCACCAACTGCTAATCCTTTTAATAAATTATTATTACTTATACCACCAAAAGAACTTTTAATTTTGCTGCCAACAATAGCAACAGAATTGCCGATATTTTGCACAAATCTATCAAATAATGATAAATTATTAGTTTTAATATTGTTAGACATTCCTTTTAAATTATTAGATATTTTTGAAGTATTTTTTTTAACTGATTCAATATTTTTATTAAAATTTTTAGAAGAATTATTGGCTTTTTGAAAACTTCCACTTATTTCTTGATTAAAATTAGAAAAGTTTTTTTTAATATTATTTAAAGTTTTAGAAAATTCATCTATAGCTCTAATATTATATGATACTGAAAAAGCCATTTTTTAATTCCTTATATTATATATGTATTTTAAAATTTTGTTAATCTACCCAACCCAATATGTATATCTTGTCTGAATAGTTACCAACTATATTTTGACCAGTTCTAATACGATAAAATGTTTCTGAATTACCTTTAACATCTAATAATGCTGTAGCATAAACTGATTCTTCTAAAGAAAAATTATTATTAGCAGTATTGAAATAACCTTGACCTTTCAATAAATTAATACCATTAGCATTATTTCTATTAATACTTATCGAGCCACTATTAGCATTAGAAGTATTATTGCCTGTCATTTGGTACTCAAAATCAAAAGAATAATATATATATTGTTTTTTTGACAAATCCATATGGGTTATTGTCCCATCTTCATTTATCATAGGTATATTAGTTAAATCTATCGTTAATATTAGTGATCCAATATAAGGATTTGGGGACTTGTCTGTAGATACAACTGTTTCTCTACCGTTCCATATTTTTAAACCTAAACCGTTTTGTTGAATTATAAATTTATCTATTAAAGAATTAAATATTATATCATAATACCTATTAGCCACAATATATCCCGCGGTTAAATCTTCCGTTGGATTTTGCAAAATAACTATTTTTTTTACACCAATACCATCAATGTTTACAGTTAGTGCACCACTATTAGTATTTGATGTATAAAATCTTACTTTTAATCCATTTACATATTCTTTTAAAGGTTGACTATTTGTAGCATTTAAAACAATAGAATTTTCTGTACCTGTATCTTCATAAAAATCATATACACATGCTGACTTAGTTAATACTTTGCCTAGTTGGTTTAAATCATTACCATCTAAACTTAAATTTGCACCACTAATAACATTTTCCAATTCTAAAGGAATTTGGTTAAAATCTTCAGCATTTAGACTAGTTTCTCCATTTATCATAATTGGTATATTTTTCATTAAATTAATCCTTTAATTAGTTGTAAAATTATCATTATTTTGTAAAATAAAATGATCATTATTTTGCATTTTAATTTTAAATATTGGACCGTTAGTTCGATTAAAATTAACAGTGCATGTACTTGGTATTAATTTAAGTATAAAACATTCAATATTTAAAAGATAGCCACTTTCTCCAAAAAACCATGGGAATGTAATGGGGAATATAGTACTAATTGATGTGTCTAAAAATGTAATGAATAATTCATAAGTTGAAATATTTGGGTCAGATTGTGGATCTTGAGCAAATCTTGTTGTGATTGTCGCTGAATAACCAAGTATATTAATTATTTCTTCTAAGTCGCTAACTGTTTGAACACCGCGAGCTTTAATTTTAGCAATACACTGATTTCTTCTTTTTTCCAATGAAACATCAGTGTTAAAACATTGATCAGGAATGCCTAATTGTTTTTCCCATTCTTCAATAAATTTTTCGGTAACTGTAATATCAAATTGAGTTGATATTTGATTTAAATAATCTCTAAATTTATTGTCTTCGATCGTTAAACTATTTATTAATTTAAACAGATTAGAATTAATAATATTTGTTGCATTCCAACCTTTACCTTGAGGCAAATATTTAGCAAATATATGTCCACCATCATTTTTATCAAGTAAATTAAAAAACTTATTGATCATGCAAATACCACATTACCTTGTACAGCAATTTCACCATCATTTATGATTACATTATTTAATGGTGTAGTTAATGTATAACTTTCTAAAGATTCACCTGTAACATCATCAATTGTTTTTAATATTGTTAAATTAATATCGTTAATATTAATATTACCATTATTTTCTTCATTTAATTCAACACCATTAATCATATTTTTATTTCTAAAAAATTGTCTTATATTTTCTTTAATAGCAATTTGCATTGTGTTGGTATTAGGTATTATATTAGAAAAATTAAAATTTATATATATAGGTGATAATGATAATACTTGTATATTATCAGAAACAAGATTTATAGGTGCTATTGACATAATTTGAGTTTTAATATTAGCATTGTCTGTCGTTGTTGTAATGATAGAGTCACTTTGATCTTTAACACAAAATATCGTTGTAAAACCAGATTGATTTTTAAAATAATTATTATCATCTAAACCATGTGTAGCTCTTAAAACAAAACATCTTGTCACACCATTAACTTTTTTAGCTTGGTTAATGATAGATTGGGCATTAAAATTAGTTATTGGGTTTTGCCAAGCATCTTCTATACGAGATTTATAATTATTTTCTTCTTCTGTATCCGTACCACCTGTTAAACCGTTTAAAGTAACATAAGCATTATTATTTACATTTGAAATGGGTGTTTGTAAAGCTAAAGAAGCTCCACTTGAAAGATTAGTTTTTACACCATTTTCTTCACATTGTACTTGTACATTGCTGACATAATAAGTAGATAATATTGTACCTGTAGCGGGGGAAATAGTATTTATATCTATATTAAAAGTTACTTCAATTTCATTAATAACTGTTACAGTTTTTGTACCATTATATTCATTTTCATTAGCTCCACTAATTAAAATATTTATGCCTGTTGCTAAATTGTGAGAACCTGAAAAAGTAATAGTTGCCAAACCGCCTGTTTGTGTAATTTGTAATACAGTATTATTATTTTTTGAAATAGTAGAATTAGATAAAGTTTTATAAGTTAATGATCCATTTGATATTAAAGTTTGCGCTGGTATTGTAACACAATTTTGTATTCCTGAAAATACTACTATTCCTTGAGATGATGTTGGTTTTCCTAAAGATAAATTAACCAATCCACCCCAAAAATTTAAAACAGATAAATCAGCATAATTATCAAGGAATAAACCTGTTTGTATGGTATCTAATAATTGATACATATCAAAAAATCTATACCCAGAAGATTGAACTAATGAAGTTAATAAAGCATTTTTTAAAAAAGGGTTACTTTGAGGCAAAGCATTTTGTACATCTGCTTTTTGTCTATTTACAATATCAGATGCATTATTAGGTAATTTTATAGCCATAATATAATTAATTCCCAGTATTTTTCCATAATGAATAACTCCAAAGATTGCTATTATTAATAGTGTTGCCAGTAATTATTATAGTTATATCATTATTATTTTGTATTTTTGTTTGCACATTTATATTTTCTAAATAATTTTCATCTAAAAGCCATTGCAAACTTTCTAATGTATAAGTTTTAGCTAAATTTCTAATATTGTTATTTAATCTTGATTGATCTAACAACCACAATTTAGATCCATGCTTAAAAGAGATATATAATTGGTCTGCTATATAACCTCTTCTTTTACTAGCTTCTTCAACTTCAGATGATGCAGCTCTTTGATCAGTATATAAACTTAATAAGATAGATGTATCAAAATTATTTACTTGTTCAAAATCTCCATTATTATCAAAATTAATATCATAATAATCTAAATAATTTTTTTGTAATTTTATATCTATCATTTTATTTTATTAGCCTTTTCAATTTCTTTTATTATATTGCAAGCATGATAAGATAATCTTTTGATTTTAGTTATGGGCATATATTCTAATTCTTTTAAATTTAAACCGCCCCGATAAAAATATATTAAATTAAATATTTCTTTTTCTATTTCTATTTCATCGAAGCTAGTATAAAATTATTGACATATTCACCAAAACAAGTTTCTATATCATCAATTTTTAATAATTCAAAAATAGAATTAACCATACATTCTTTTTTTTCATCTTTTTGTAAATAACACATACCTTTTACAATTAATATTTTTTTAAAATTCTCTAAATTATTTGCCATTTTTTCACCTTGCATAGACAAAAAAGTTGATATTTGTTTTGCTGGCATTTCATTGTCTGAATTTTCATCTTTTGTTGATGTATCATCTTGGATAGGATCTGATTTATTAATAGCTCTTAAAAATGAGTCTTTAATTTCAAGGTGACTATGTAATACTTTAGAATTAGGTGCAGAGATAACTAACTCATTAAATTCTTCAATTTGCCCTTTGTGATGACAAGTTACTGGTTTTTCTAAATTTATAAATATTTCATCTTTAATCATTATATTCCTGTTGCTCCTTCAAACTCGATTTCAATATAAACATCATTAGTCAAATTTATATTATAATTATTTATTAAAGCACAAGATGCAAAAGTACGGGTTAAAGTTTGTTTAGTAATATTATCAATCCCCGATAAAGTAATAACATTAAAATTAGCTAAAATTTTCCATTGTCTAGCAAATTCTATATTTTTTATTGTAGGCAACATTGAAAATTTTATTTTACTTTTTTTCATTTCAATATTATCAGTATATACCTGTGTTATATTTCCACCTTCAGTAGATTCTACTCTAAGGGTTTGTTCGCCAAGTCCTTCATTATAACTTACAGAATTGGGTTTAAATGCTATGAGATTATTATTTACCATAATAGTCGGATTATTAAAAATAGTCTCCATTTTTTATTTTCCTTATATATTAAAAGTTAATTTATCTTTAATAATTATACTGCTGTTACTCCTTCAAACTCGATTTCAATATCACCATCACTAGTCAAATTTACATCATAATTACTTATTAAAGCACAAGATGCAAAAGTACGAGTTAAAGTTTGTTTAGTAATATTATCAATCCCTGATAAAGTAATAGCATTAGAATTAGCTAAAATTTTCCATTGTCTAACAGATTCTATATTTGTTATTGTAGGCAACATTGAAAATTTTATTTTACTTTTTTTCATTTCAATATTATCAGCATATACCTGTGTTATATTTCCACCCCCAGTAGATTCTACTCTAAGGGTTTGTTCGCCAAGTCCTTCGCTATAACTTACAGAATTGGATTTTAATGGTATGGGATTATTATTTACCATAATAGTCGGATTATTTAAAATAGTAGCCATTTTTTATTTTCCTTATATATTAAAAGTTAATTTAAAAGTACTTACAATATTTCGTAATTGTGTCACGATTGGTACTTCTTGCAATACTGTGGCAGTACCTGTTGCAAGATCAATTGTCACATCTAATTTACTTTTATAAAATTGTAATGCATTATTGCCAGATTGTGTTAGCATATAATCTTTTGTACTTAAATTAGTATAATAACCTGTATAAATCGCTTCAATTGTTTGTTTATTATTTATTGAACGATATGCTACTAAGTCGCCATCTGTCAATCTTGATTGAGCAAAATCTTTTTTAGAATTATTAAACATATATTCTCTAGCATTAACCGAAGTATCAACATAATTAAGATATTTAAAACTTATATCAACATTACCTGCATCATCATTTTTATAAGTAGTCACAACTTCTCCAAAAATAACATTAGTATTTGTACTATTATTAATAAATATTGATGCACCAGCTTTTGATAATTCTTCTATTTCATTATCTTGTAAAGATAGTGATGGTTGGCATGGGATTAATTGTAATGCTGGAGTATTAAAATAAGGTAATGATGCCGTAGCAACTCCACCAAATGAATCTAAAGCACTATTTGTAACAACATAATCTGATATTTCAGATCCATTGGTTAGTCTTAACGCTCTAACTGATGCAAAATAAGATGAAATTACATAAGGAGCTTCCACATAAATACTACCTTTTAAATTGTCATTATTAACATTAACATTGGCAAATAATACTAATGATTTGCTATTTTGAGTATTAGCAAAATCTTTAATATTTGTAACTGTATCAGTTTGAGTTGTAAAAGCTACACCATCTAAAATATTATTTGTAACATTAAATCTTTGATCTAAAAAATCAGTTAAATATGGCGTTCCGTATGCGTAAGGTGATACTATACCTTGATATCTAGTATTGCCTATTAAATCAATTATACCTGTTGTAACAGGGTCTTTGAGACCACCAGTAAAATCTACTAATGTTGTTGTTATACCAGCAACGAAATCATGATAACCAATTGCAAAACTATTAGCTTCTGTACCACCATTTACAGCAGTTAATATTACTTGTGTATTATCTGAAACGGCTGTGACTGGGATATGAGCATTAGCATTGATTAAATTTGCTAATCTTGTAGCCAAAACTGTACCAGTATCTAAATTTGCTACATTTAATTGAAAGCTATAATCTTTAGCACTTACAATATCAAAAGTTATAGACCCATTTGTTGTGGCTGTACCAACTAAATCAATAGTCGTTGTTGCTTTTACACTTTCTTCATGGTCGTCTAAAGCTATTGCATCAAATTGACTTAATACATTATATTTTCTAGCAACTCTTATCATTCCAGCAAGCATAGAATTAGCACCAAAAAGAGTATCCCAACTATTATCATTAGGAATATCTGTTATTAATGTGCCTGCTGTAGCTGTACCAGCATCAACTTTTTGACCGATAAATAAAATTTTTTGATCTGCATTGGATACGGTTGTATTAGCCGACTGTATGTTTATTGTAGTTTTAGGATATCCTGTACTCATAATTTTAACCTTTAGTTTTTATTAATTAATTTTAAAATATTATTTCTTAAATATAAAGTATTATTTTTATTTTTATTTAATATAGCCGGTTTTAAAAATGGTCTTTTGCGTATTTTAGTAGATCCATTTTCTAATTCTGCGGCATATTCAACATTTTCACTTCCAAATTCTAACATATTATAATTATGCACTATAAATGTAATTGATTGTCTTAAGTTTCCCGTAATTACTGCCGGCGCTTCATTAGGAGCAGATGCTCTATGAGAACGCGGGTTTTTTAATGTTTTACCACCTAGACCTTGTGTAATAATATATATTCTACCTGATTTAGGTTTGTTATTAATAAGTTTTTTTGCTTCTTGTACTAAACCTTTGCCAGCAAAATAAAAACCTTTGCGAATACCTTGATTTGTTAATTTATCTAAATTATTAATATTAATATTTTTTGTATTAAAATTAGGATTAGCTATAATCATTATACTAAATTAACCTCATTATTAATTGTACCAGTTTCTACAGTATTTAATTTAAGAAAATTTCTTTTAAAATCTACATCTTGAATACTTATAACATTATAATATTTATCAATATATTTAATTAAATATGCATTAGATAAATTATTATCATATCTAATATAAAAAATATGTGTTTTAGTATCATTAATATTGCTTCCATCAACATTTGATGTATCACCAATAATCTCAACAGCAGCTTTTACTATTTTAAAATTAGATAAATCAAAATTAAAATCTACATTTTGAGGAGTTGCTATATTTCTCATATATATAGTTATGGAATATCTTAAATCACCAGCACAAATTATAGATTTGTTGTTTATATTTATTTTAGTACAACCCATTACTAAATTCTAATTATTTTATTTTGCAATAAAATACCTCTAGTAGCATTACTAACATAACTTTTATTTATAGTATTATTATCACAATTACAATCACCACGATTTGCATATAAATCAGCAACTATCATCATTATTGCATTAATAATATCATTATTAATTATAGTAGGTTTACAAGTAAATTCTATTTTTATAGATTGCAATTTATCATCTTTATTTTGAGGATATTGTTTATTATTATTTAAAACAATTCTTTTATAATCTCCTTCATCAATAATATAATATCTATCACTTGGGACATCTATAAAAACATTATCAACAAGATATTGAAATGAATTAATAGCACATATATTAGATTTTGTTAATAAAAAATTATCGTAATTAGTCACAGGTGCATTATATTGATTAGAATAATCAAAATAATCTCTATATGTTAAAAATACTTTTTCTAAATATTCTTGTTTAGTAAAAGTTTCAACATAAGAAGTAGCAGAAGATAAATATAAATTTAATATAACATCATCAATATCATTATTAATATTTAATGCTTGTTTTAATGTTGTTAAATCTATTAAAGGTGTAGAAGTTTGAGAGGTAATCGTATATTTATAAGGTTTTGAATTAGCAATATCGGGAGATCTTGCTGAAACACCACCATATAATGCAAAATTACTCATCAAATAATTACCTATTTATTTTTTTTAATTTGAGGTTTAGGTTTAGGTTTAAGTTTAGGTTGTTTTTCTTCTTTTTCTAATTTTACAAACTCTTTTCCTGCACCTAATTCTATTAACCTTGTTGCTATATTATCTGTTAAATCATGTATATCACCTGCAAAAAATTGTTTATTTTCTCTAGGTGATATAGCTAATTTAATATTTTTTGTAATTTTAATTTTCATATTAAAACCTTAATTATACTGGTACTATTTCGCCACTTTGTACAACAATAGCATTGATATGAGCACCTGTAGTTACAGCAGTTGATGTTACTCTTAATCTTAAGTATCTTTTATTAGAAAATACACCAACTGAACCCAATACAGAATTATCGGCACTAACAGAAGTTAGATTTAAATTATCTAAATCACCTATAATTTTTGTATCTGGTACAAGTGTAGCATCAGATAAATCAGAGTTACTACCTTCTTGAACACTAAATTTATATGTACCATCTGTATAATCAGTACATTGAACAACAAACATAACACCTAAATCATAATTAGCATTATCTACTATATCACCATTTGTCACTTTATTTGCAGTGACTGTATTATTAAGAACCAAATTACTTTGTAATTGTGATTTTATATCTTTAACACTCATTTTTTAATCTCCTTTAAATCATTAAGCTGATAGTTGAAGTAGTTTAATAGCTTCAAAGTTTGAAACATCACCACCAACGCGTTTAATTGAATAATATTTTATATATGGTTTAGCTGTCAATGGATCACGCAATACTCTAATACCTAATCTGTCAACGATAGTATAACCCGTAGAAAAATCAGCATATACCATTGATAAACTATCGGTAGCAGCGTCTGGCATATCATTCATAAATATCACATTTTTACCTAAAAGAGATAAAGATCTACTTTCTTGTAAAAAACGCGTATCAAATATATATCTGTTTTGAGAATCTTTTAAAGTAATGACTTTTTCAAATTCTTTTCTTCTAATACCCCATACAGCATTTGCTTGATATTCTTCTTTTAAAGAGTTTTGAAGTTGTTTAAGTGAATCAGCTGTGATATCACCATTAACACCAGAATTTATTCTTTCAATAGCTTTTCGACCATACGCACCATAAGCATCATCTTTTTCAGCTTGTGTATAATCTCTATAAGTCAAAAATCCTTTAGGTTTTTGTGAACCATCACCACTAACAAAAGCCGTATTTTCATCTCTTGAAAATTTATCAGCAACTTTTCTACCTAACCAAGATTCAACATCAAAACCAGCATCATCTAAAGCTTTTTGAGTTGCTAAAGGTTGTGCAAATTGTTCATGAATAGCTATTTTAAGTTTGCCAATTTCAGGAGTATCAGTATCGTTACGATCTGAAGTCTCACCAATCCAACCACCATTAGTAGCTTGGTTATCATCTATTAACATTTCAAAAACATCACTATTTGTTGTTACAACATTTGCATATTGTCTAATTGGTGAAGTTTCAAAAACTCTTGTTACAACTTGATTAGAAAAATCAGGTCTTACAAAATAACCACCTTCAGGGTTAATACCTGAAACAATAGATTTTGTTTGGAACAATCTATCTTCTTTATTTATTCCAATAAAATTTTTAGTTATTGCATTAGAGACAACATATTCTTGCATTTCATCAGATGGAGCAATACCTTTTTTAAGATATTTTGCAAATTCTGTTCTATATTCAGCTTCTTTTTCTTTAGCTTCTTGTTCAGAACTTACATTAATGCGTGATAGTTGTTTAGATATCAATTCAATTTGAGCTTCATTAGCTTTAGTTTTAGCTTGTTCATCTTGTATTTTTTGTGCAATATCACCAACTTCTTTACTTGCATTTTTTGCTGTATCTTTAAGACCTTTCTCAAATGCTTCTTGGCTCATTTCAATAGCTGAACCCAATTCATCTAATTTTTTATTTATTTCTTCCATTTTGTAAACTCCTAATTATTTGATCAATTTTATTAATATTTTTCTTTACTTCGTCATCTTCGTCAAAATCTACTTTGCTACAGATATATAACGACGCTTTATGTGACATACCTAAATCTCTTAGATGATGCTCCAAATCTCTTTTATTTTTTAATTTTAATACATCTTTTAATTCTGATTTAAAAGATTGTATGTTAGCTCCAGTATTGGCTGGGAATGTTACCAAAGATATTTCATGTAATGAAATTTTATTAAAAAAAGTAGTATTATTTTTAATTTCTATATCATCTCGTTTTGCTGAAAAACCTATAGACATAGATTTAATACTTCCTACTTTCATTTGCGGTATCACTCTACCTGAAACTAATGTATCATCTTTTGGCAATTTAGCTTTAATATATAAACCTTCATTATTTTCTTCAGAAAAATATGTTACCCCTATTGGTTCCTTATTATCATGTTGAAACAAAATAGGAATTGTTTTGTTATGATTATAAAAAGCACCTTTGACAATTATATTGCCATCTAAATCTTTTTTAAAAGTTGACGCTAAACCTTCAAAAGTAAAAAAATCTTTATTTTCATTTTCATTGTATGATTTAACAATAAAATTACAATTTAATTTTTTATTCATAAATACTAATCAAATTTAATATATAATCATATTATAATATAATAAGATAATAAAATATAACATAAATTAAAAAAATATTTTATAGATTTTTAAATATATAATATACACATTAATTTAATTGTAAATAAAAAATTTTTAAAATTGTGAGCAAAAAATAAAAGAAATTACTAGCACAACAAAAAATCTTTAGTTAAAAAAATAAATTGAAAAAAGATGGTAATAATTAACTTTTATTTTGATAATATATTAAAAATTTATCATACTTGAACATCTACATTGTATTGTATTTTTAAGAGTTGAGTATTTAGTGTCGCCGGGATATGATAATAATTCACCCCATACAACAAAAAAATCATTGACATTTACAGTTTGACCATCGGCTTCGGCATGTGCTTCTCTTGTGTGATTATCCAAAACAGCACCCCAAGTTTTAGTTAATTTGTTTTCCGGTAAATCTTCAGTAATAGTATCATTAATTAAATTTGTATAATTGCTTTTGGTCGTTTCAGAAGACATTTGTGTGAATGTCGTAGATATTGTATCTATTCTATTTTTATAACTATTAGTTATTTCTTTTTTAAATAATTCTGTAGATAATCCCAATAAAGATAATTCATAAAACTTTTTATTATTAGTATTTATTATAGATGTGCTTGTTTGTTCAACAACATTTTGCATAGATATATTATTTATTTGCATAGTTTTATTTTTTATTATTTCTAATAAATTTTTATATGTAATATTATTAAAAGATTGATTAGCTATATTTTTTAATAATTCATTAGTATTAGTATTTATCAACATTTTATTAATTATATTTATAAATTTATTACTAACTTCTATCCAATTCATAAAAAATATAGCATTTAATTGTGATTTATAAGTATTGAAATTTTTATATGTATTATATTTAGTATAATAATTGACAATATCATCTATAATAATTTTAAATAATCTATTTAAATCTTTAGCAATTTTTTTTTCATGCTTTAATTTAAAAATAGTATCTATTTGCTGTTGCTTAAAATCCATAATGCTTTAATTTCTTCATCTGTATTTTGTTCTGTTTTCATATAAGAATAAAACTCTTGATATTGTTTTTCTTCATCATTTGCATCATTATCATTATTTTCTTGATCTGTATTATTCATCAAATCATTCATATTTAACGGTGATGGATCATTTGGTAATTCATCTCCGCCATCAATAGGTGCATAACCAATATCCGCTCTTATTTCATTTGGAGTATTAACATTTATTTGTTTCATTAATAAAGCATTAGATAAAACTTCTGGTTTTAATGATTCTATTGTTGAAATATCAATATTAAATTTTAAATTTTCAGAATCAGGATATCGTGCTAATATTAATTTTGTTAATTCTTCATTAATTCTTTTTGCTAAAGGAATTACAGCATCTTTATCTAAATGAAGTCTAGCAGTTTGTAAATTATTTAAGGTCATTGTTGAGTCTAAAATTAATGCTAAAGGCACACCATAAACATTTGCTATCCTAGATAACATACTATCTTGTAATTCTTTAAATTGCATATCTTTATTATTTTGAGACATTTCCTTATAATCTAAACCATCTAAAATTAGTGGTCTGCCTGTATTGTCGGAACCTTGAAATTTTTTACTTTCTTGTTGTATTCTTTCATATTGAGTATTAGTTAATTCTTCGCCTCGATTGTTAACCCATGCGCTCGAAGGTCTAGCACCATTTTTTAATAATGCAGAATTATTATTATTACCAGCTATGTAAGATTCCATTTCTTGAAATAAAGGATAAGCTTTACTCATTCCAAAAAAATCATTTGCATATTGACAAGGGTTATATTTTTTAATATGATATAATTCTTTATCATTACCATTGTAAAATTTTAAGCCTTCAATTGTTTCTTGAGCATAAAATTTAATAGTTTTCATATTATTATATTGCCAACTTTTAGGAATTTGATTTATATTATCTATACCATAAGAATTAGCTTGAAAAAATAATGGATTCATGTTAAATATTTCTAATGGTGGTTTTTTGATATTACCTGTACAAAGTAAAAATGTATTACCAGTAATTAAAAAATTTAACGCTAAAGTTTCTTTAAATTCAAATTCTGTACAATCATAATTAGGATTATTTAATAAATTTAATGCTGGATGATTTTCTAAATATTCTTTATTTTTTGTATCGTATATTTTAAAGGGTATTTCTGCATAAGAATTAACTATTTTTTCAACAACCATAAAAAATGGTGAACATTCTCTATATAATTTCATGGCATTTTCAATAGATAAAGTATAATTATTATTATTTGTATAATTACCATAAAATGTTTCTAAATTAACAAAATTTTTTTTAATAAAATTATCTTGTAATTGTTTGTTTAAATTTTTTAAATCTTTAATTTGTTTATTTTTTGATGAATTAAACAATTTCATAATAATCCTTTTTATGTTGATACATAAGTATTTAATAAACTAATTCTAGTCATAGATTCTAATGTTATATCACAATCTATATTTTTTTTGCCTATAATACTACTTGTTAATTGGTAGCCATTACCAGTACCAATCGGTGATGGTAAACTAGTATTATTAGCAATTGTATTGAAATTAATACTAAATTTTCCATTAGCAATTTCATTATTTATAGAAACATTATTCATATATTCTTCTCCTGTTATAACATTAAAAAACTTTATAATAATAACAAAGTTATCATCTATATTAATTTGTCTTATAAATGAAAAATTAAAATTCCATTGGTGCGATTGACCTAAAGAGGTATTTTCTAAAAAAGTTTCATTTACATTATCCCAAATAGAAGCTTCAGATTGAACAGGCGCCATTCTAGGGAAAACAGTAAAAGGTGATGGTGCTATTGTAATGGGCGAAGTATATTTAAATATTTGTTCAGATGTTGGTGTAAAATCTGTTGTTATTATATTATTTGTCATTGGTTTAATAGAATTACCATCTAATATTTGGACTTGTCCTGAAGTTGCAATAAATTTAGATAAACTGTTTAATGCTAAATTAACATTAATATCTTCAATTTCAAGATAATTAAGAGAATTATCATAAGGAACTTTATCTGCATCGGGTACTTGAGCATTTTTTAATTTGCCATTGGTATTTAATGTAGCTATACCATCAGATATACCACCGTTTAAATTTTTTATTGCATTAATCATATCTCCAAAAGTTGTTTTGTATGATGTTCCAGCTGGATCATTGGAAGTGTCAGTTGTATCAACTATATAATGCGTATCTGTTAATAATAAATTATCACTATCTTTATTTATTAAATCTGTTAATTTTCTGCTTGCCATTTTAATTTCCTATAGGTTTATCATCTAAATTATAATTATCATTTGATATAATAACATTATTTTTATTAAATATTTTATTGTTTAAATTTCTAAATGCTTTTGTTGTTGGATTCATAAATATATCATTATTTGTAACTTGATTTACTTGCTGCCATTGGTATTGGTGTATATAATAAGATTTAGAATATCCCGCCATATTATCAACAGTAGGAGTTATATTACTCATAGGAATGCTACTAGTTAATTGAGGGTTAAAATGAGAATTTATTAAAACTTTATACAACGGTAATCTTAACATTTCTGCAATATCTCTTGCTGTTCTTCCAGTGATTTCATTTTTAGAAGGTATAAATACATAAGTAGAAAAATTAGCTAATTGTTCGATATTCCAACCATTTAAAGTGGCTACATTTTGTACGGCATCTAATGGTGAACTTCTCGCTTTACCCGTTTGATAATCATCTAAAACAACAAATAGCCAATAATCTATATTTGCAGATCCTTCGTAAGATTCTATAAGTCTTTCTAAATTTGAACCACCTGAAATTTTAATTTTAGTGGATACTAATATATTTTCTATATTTATGTCAGTATAAATATTATTGTGTATTGTAATATTTATGGTCGTTGGGCTTATTACTGTTACAGTATGAAAATCATTAATTATATTGTCACTATAATTTTCAATTAATAAAGGATTGCCTATAGAAGTTGTTATATCTGTATTATTTTCAAAAGTAAATGTTTTTCTATTAGGCACTGTTTTGACATTGAATGTACCATTTAAAGATGGAATATCAGAATTTTGTATCATGATATCATTTTGCCAATTTTGAGTTAAATCGTGGTCTTGTATAGTTGTTGCTGTAATTATGCCATCATTATTAGTCATTTGAGATATATCCAAATTAACTAATGCATTATGTATTGATATTTTATCTCCTGTTTTTAAGTTATGATTTGATTCAAAATTTATAGTTATTAAATCGTTATTAACATCTAAACTACTAACATTTAAAGTCGTATTAAATAAATTAGTATATTGAGGTAAATATTTAATAAGGTGATTAATAATATCTGAAGAAAACATTTTTTTATAAACTTAATTTTGTATGTTATGGAAATTATATTTTATATACATAAGAATTACAATATCTTAAAATCTTTTAAAAGAGAATGATAAAGTTTTTTTAAAGTTTTTGCTTCATAGTTGATAATTTTATTATCATTTTTATATCTAATAATTTTAAATGTATTGTTTGAATAATAAATTGTACTTTTGCTAGATTCACTATGTAATATTTTTATTATTTTCAAATATATTTTTTTATTATTCATTGAATTATCCTAATGTTTCTTTCTTTTGGTTCAAATAAACACATTATAAAAGCATCTGCTTTATTAGGACTATCTATTTCTCTTTTAGCTAAATCTTTTTTACTTTCAACTTTTACTCTTCCTGAATTGTCAAAATCTTTTCGAGGTGTACTTAATTCAATAATTAAACTATCAATATCATTTATTAAAGATGAAATAGATATTATCATATCTTGGTCTATTTTGTCATATTTATTATTTACAGCATTATATGTATATTTAATTTTATCAGCTATTTCCCACCATGCTTGAGCTTTTAAATTGGCAAACATATCTATATTTTTGATTTTATCTTTATAAATTTGTTTAGGTCTATTAACACTGGCTCCAGCATTAAATTTGATATGTTTGATATTAGTATTTTTATCTAAATTTAAAGAATTTATAGTTGAACCGACTGAAGCACCTACACCGATACTATCATAAATTATTTTGGCATTATGTTGATTGGCATAATTATAAACTTTCATAGTAGACTTAACTAACTCATCTTCATCAGCTTTCCACTCTTCTATATGATTAATTAATATTCCATATCTACCCACAATAGCATTTTTATCTTTCCCATCATCAGCAACATCATAACCAACAAAATTTTGACCTGCGTTTTCAATATTTAAAATTTTATGAGCATCTATACAAGCTAATATCCATTTTCTTTTTATAAGTGTATCTAAACTTTCGCTTAAAGGAATACCCAAATATATATTATTAAATTCATTTTCATCTAATTCTTTTTTTTCTATATCAATTAATGATTTGGCACTTTTACTTAAAAATGGATTATCGTAATAATTTATAATTTTTTTATTTAAATTAACTAATGTTTTATTAACAAAAGTTTTATAAACAAAATCGGTGTCGTAGCGTGGATTAAAAACAAATATTAAAAAGCTACCTTGTTTTCTTAAAACTGTTGGTTTAATTAAATTATATTGTTTGCTAGTTAATAATTCTGATTCTTCAAAAAATGTAATATCTATACTATCCAAACCTTTAATTTCTGTTAAGTTTCTTTCAATTCCATAAAAAATAAATTGACTGCCGCATTTTGATTTTATCCCATTAGCTGAAATATCAAAAAAATTAGCTAAATATTGATCTTTATCAAGTATAGTTTTAAATGTTGAAAATACCGATTCTGAAAGTTTATTTTGAAAACGCCTTAAACATAATATTCTAACTTTATATTTTGCTGAAATATATAATAAATAGGAACATACATCATATGTTTTTGAACTTAATCTACCACCATATAAAACATTTATTTGTTTTAAATTATCCCAAAAACATTTTAAATTTTCATTTAATTGGGTTTGTATCATTGATATTTAAATTTTTCCTACAACTTCCACTATCATTGAACACTCTGATAAATTGTTATTACCCATATACCAATAAGTAATGTTACCGCCCGTGATTCTTAATTCAATTAAAATGTCAATATTCGCTTGAACAAATGCAAAACTTGGCACACAATTAACATTTAAACTTTGATTTTGTGAGGCAAAAGTTGAAGCATAAGTACCTACTTGAACTATTGAACTTGTTGTAACATCATATAGACTAAACCCCAAAAACGGACTGTTACCAATCGTACTAACAAAACCGGTAATTTTATAATAATATCCAGCTTTAAGTTTAACTCTTCCTTTACAATGAACACCGTTATTTGTTGTATAAGTAAGTGTTCCTAAAGTTTGTAAATTTGCTGGATCAATATGAATTCTTGTGGTGTTAAATGGGCAATGATCTCCAATATTTTTATAAGAACTTGTAGAAGCTGTTAGTTTATAAATACCATAACTAATTAATTCATTTTTTGCAAGTTTTTTATCATCAAGTTCATCAATAGCTTCTTGAACATTCGTTCCAGTAATAGTACCATATGGGATATTAGATATATAAGTTGCTGCAGTGGGTGCCGTATCTACATATATATCTATAATAATAATTTGAGCTTTTGTAACATCATTAGAAAATTTAATATTTTCGCCGGATTTGACTGGAATATTACCATCATTTACAATTAAATTACCATCAGAAATAATATTAAAATAATCTCCATTAAAATAACTTGTAACACTATCAATATATACATTTCCTGTAGAATTACCTGTTAAGTCTGCATTACCAGACAAACCACCTCTGAATTTTGATGTTCCTGCAGTAGCATTATTTATATAATTTACAATAGCTCTTTCACTGACTATTGAAGTTGCAGAATTGTTAATCATTGTTGCATCATCTGAAACTCTTGTAGCATCTAATAATTTGTCAGCAGTTTGTGCTACAATATCACTATCTACTGCAATATCTAATTGTCTTGCAATAATTTTTGCATTTGAATCTAATGCAGCTACTCCATTTGGTTGTCCTTTTTCATCTGGAGAAATACCGCCGCCGCCAGAACCTGATAATTTTTTAGTTAAATTACTCATTATTAAACCCTTTAAGTTGTTGTAGAAAAATCTATCGAAGTGGCTTCATTAGGATCTTGAACTATTAGTTGATATTCAGCATTTGCCTCTAATTCTATTATGACAGTATCATTTTGAGTATAACTAAAATCATCATCGGTTAATTGATTAAACCATGTTGTCCCATAACGACTTAAAAATTTGACAATTCCAGTTCCAAAATTTCCATTCATATAAACAGTTAAATTACCGCCTTTATGTTTAAAAATTTCTGATTCGGGTGTTGATTCGTTTAATGTAAATAATGCCATTTTTTATACCTTATTTTTATCTTTATAAAAATCATTTAAATTTAATGTTTGTGGTGTCATTGTACCATCAGAAGATTGTAAGTCAATATTAACATCTTGTTTTTCTTTCCAACCTGCTTGAGTTTTAAGATAAAAGATTGCTGAGGCAGTATCTCCATTAATTGCTTTTTGTAATAATCCTTGCCCAACAGAAGAAATAGCTTTTGATTTTCCTTTTTTATAATGTTCAAAAACTTCTGGTTGTCTTTCCATAATAGCATAAAAAGTATTTCTAACCATACCAAAATAATCAGCTATTTGTTTAATAGATAAGACACTTGCTAATGCTTCTACTTGCATAATTTCGGCATCATTTAAAACTTTTTGAGGTTTTCCGCCATTTTCACCTTGTTTATTTTTTTTAGTTTTTTGTATTTTTTGCATTTTTTATCCTTTTAATATTTATCAAAATTTATTAAAAATTTTTACTAAAAAAATCAAAATATTTAGTTTGTTTATAATTGTTTGCTATTTGTATTGGATCTATTTGAATATTTTTTTGTTTATTTATTTTATATCTTTTCATTTTTATATTTTGATCATAAACAATTTTAAAATTTTTTAATTTTTTAATCATTTCCATATTTAATTTTTTTACTATTCTGCCTTTTGAAAATTCTTTTAAAGGTTGAATATTAGACAAATTTATTAATTTTATTAATGTCATATGAGAGCACCCAATTATTGGGCTTGCTTCAGCTATTTTATAATTTATGTTCATATTTTTTTTATTCATTATATATTAATATCATATAAATGATTTATTTTTAATTGATTATTACTAATTTCAATTATTTTTCTTAATGCTGGAGTTTGTAAATTGCCTTGATTTTTCACAAAAACTCTATATAAATTTTGATAATGTATTTTTGTTTTTTTGCTTAATTCATTTAAATTATTGCAATTAGTTTTTTGTAAAATAAAGTTTAAATTTTCTGTTTTATCCATTTTTATATTTGTTTTTGTGTAAATATGTAATTATTATAACATAATATATCAATATATAAAGATATAAATCAATAAAATATTCTTAATAATTAATTATACAATTATTTTTAAAAAATAATGTAATATTATTTAATATTTTTTTACTTATGATATAATTAAATTATTTGTTAATAATTTTTAAAAAAAAATGAAAAGAATTATAATTATTGTTACATGTTTATTACTTTATTCATGTGGTCAAATGGATAAACTCATACCGAGTTTTGGATATAATAAAGATAATCAATCTACTTCTAGTTCTGATACTTTAAGTCAATCTATAGGTTATGCTAGTGTATCTGCCACATTAGGGGAAAACCAATCTAAAAGTTATAATAAATCAAATATTACATCCAATGATTTAAATAATGAAATGGAACTTGCACAAAATACTAGTGAAACCAATTTTGGTGGTTCTCATGTTGATAATAGTAAAAAAAAAATAATATCGAATACTAACAAAGATAATGAAGAAACATTTTATCGTAGTTCGGCTAATCAAATTATTTATAATAGAATGACATTATTTGAATTATTATGTATTTTATGTTTTATGGCATTTGTTGCTGGTGTTATAACTTATAGTGCTTATCATGTCGGCTTTATAACTGGGAAATTAAAAAATAAAATGAATAATATAAAAAATAAATATAATAATTGTAAAAAAAATAATGAGGTATAAAATGCTTAAAAAAGAAAATAAAATTATAATTTTAATACTAACAATTATTTGTGTTATATGGTTATTTATAGGAATTTATCATTTAATAATAAAACAATCAATAAATACATATATCGCAGATGTATTACTTAATTCTTTATCATTATTTTATATATATAAAATTATAAAAGATAATAATTTTATAGGCAATATAAAATTAAAATTTTCATTATTTTTTTTATTTAATGGGGTATTTTTTTTATTATGGAATTGTGTTACATTAATATTAAATAATAATATAGAAAGTTTTGATACATTTTATTTTTTTTCTGATTTTTTAATGATTATTTTATCATTATTATTATGTGATAAAGATATATGTATTAAAATTCAAAAATTTTTTAAATGAGAAATAATAAAAATAAATTATATATAATTGATATTGGATGTATTATCTTATTAATTATCAAATTAACAAAAATCATTATGGGAATTAAAGTGATGTTGACAAAATATCCAATTAAAGAAAATATAATTATCACTATATGTGCTACAGGATCATTTTTTTGGTTTTGTTATTTTATAAAAAATACTCAAGTTTATATTTTTATTGAATCCATAGAATCAATATTAACATTTGTATTATTTACATTACTTGGTATATATATTGTTTATAAAAATTTATATTTAAAAATAAACATTACAATTTTTTATTCAATAGTATTAATTGCAATTGGTTTTATAGATGCTTTACTTGATATATCAATTTTAAATAACTTAACATCTTATGATAGTTCAGTTACTTATGCCATTATATGCGATACTTTTTATATTATTGCTGGAATTATTTTATTATTTTTATTAATAAATCATCAAAAAAATAAATAAAATCAAATCAAACCAAATCAAATATTATCAAAATACATTACAAATTTTAAAAGTAATGGTGTTTCTTAAACCTTTATAATTCAATATATTTAAAGAATATGGCACATAGTGGCATATTAATAGTAATAGTATGGCACATTTTAATTAAAACCATAAAAATACAAAAATACTTATGGAATATTAAAACTATTCAAAATAATAAAAATAATTAAGATGTGTAAATCCACTACACTCAATAATTTTAATTATAGCATTTAAATTGATTTTAAGGCTCATTCATGGCTTTTTTATTCATTTTATAACACTATGTATAACAAATAAATTATCAATCAACCTTGATACCTTTATGTTGATTTTTAAATATTATCCAAAAAAATAATTTTATATTTTATCATAAACCCTATAAAAACATAGATTTGTGTTTATGATGTGTTTATTGAAGCTATATAAATCAATGCTTTTAAGACATTTTTATTTCATAAAAACATAAAAACATAACCCCCTATATATATAATTTATATATTTATATATATATATATATGTATTTATGTGTTTATTGTAATATTTATTTTTAATATTATTTTAATGTTTATATTTATATTTATATATATATATTTATATTATTATACGGGGGTTATGTTTTTATGGGTTTATTGGGTAAAAATGTTTAAAAATTCCTTTATTTATATAGCTTTCAATAAACACAAATATTTGGGTTTTATGTGTGTTTATATATGTTTTTATTAGAAAATAAAGCAAAAATTTGTTTATTTAATTTTAATATTCATTATTTAATTTTAATATTTGTTATCTCATAATGTTGATTATTTAATAATATTTATTATTTTATAATATTTAAATATTTTTGTTGACTTTTAGTTTTTAGTTAAATATACTAGTGATATCAAATTGGTTGATAGTAAAGTGTTGGATCTTTGCTAACAATTTTTTTTTGGGGTGAGGTCTTATCCACCTATCCAACCACCCCAATTAGGATAATTTCTTATGAATATAAATAAATTTAACCAATTTATGCTCGATATTGGTTATATATTGCCAAAAAATTTTAATTATAATATTACGATTGAATCAATATATAGATTTGCTGATATAAATAAAATTTCAAATAATAAAAATTTATGGATAAAAAATATAGATAATAATAAATTTGTTTTTGGTGATTGGTCAACAGATCAAAAATATATTTATATTGATAGTGAAAAACAAAGTCTAGAAAAAATAGAATTTAATAATATTGAATATAAAAAAGCAAAAATTGAAAAAGAAAATATACAAATTCAAAAATCAAAAAGTTTAAAAAAATTTTATAATAATTTACCTTATGCCAATAATAATCACCCATATTTAATTAAAAAGAAAATTAAAAACCATAAAATGTTGCGTCAAAAAGATAATATGTTGGTAATTCCTTTGTTTGGAATAGAAAAAAATTTTATTGGAGTAATTCAATCATTGCAATATATTTGTAATAATGGTTCTAAAATATTTGCAAAAGGAGCTAAATTTCAAGGTTCTTGGCTTCCATTAAACGAATCTTCTAATAAAAATTTTATATTTTGCGAGGGTTTTGCCACAGGAAGTAGTATATTAAATGAAGTAGAAAAAAATAAAATAGATGTTACAGTCATAAGTTGTTTTAATTCAAGCAATATTATTAATATTGTTAAATTTATTAATTATCAATATAACGATGCCAATCTTTATATATATGCTGATAATGATATTCATAATGGTGGTTTAAATTTTGCAAAAAAAACACAACAATGTATTTCTAAAGTAAAAATAATCTTACCCCCTTTAACGGAGGAACAAAAACACAATGGTTTAAGTGACTGGAATGATTATTTAAATTGTTAATTTGTAAAATAAAAAAAGGATAAAAAATGGATAAATTAATAAAAAATATTGTTAAAAAAGAAGATTTTAAATTAATGAATAATGTTAATACTTATACAAACAACAATCAAGCAGATGTAAGTATAGTATCAATAATTAAAAATAATGAAATTAATAAAATAAAAAATTTATTAAAAAAATTAGAAAATACTAAAGATCGTGAAGAAACTATTAAATTAAATCAAGAATTTAATTTATTCCCTACAAAAAATGGTTTTTTTAAAGAAGTATTTGAAACATTTAAATATAACTGTTTATTTAAACAAGATATTTTATCTTTAGGAGCTTCTATTTCAATACTTTCACATTGTTTTAGCAAAAAATATAAAATTATGTTTAACAATTTTGTTACACCTTTAAATCTTTATATTCTTTCAATTGCTGAAACTGGTAGAGGTAAAGATTCTGCCAATGCTTTAATAAAACAAATTTTAGCAAATAATTATCTTACTCAAGCGGATGTGGTTGGTAAAGTCTCAAGTGGTGAAGCCATTGAAGATGCTTTAGTTAGAAAGAATAATCGTTATGCTGTACTGGATGAGGTTTCGCATTTTTTTAAATCTATGAAAACAAATCAATATCAATCAAATATTGAAAGCATTTTATTAGAATTATATACGGCGAGTCGAGGAGTATATTATCCACGCTCAAAAGCCAATCAAGAAAATGATACATTACCTATCAATAATCCTATTTTAAATTTTTATGGAACTACTACTCCTACAAGTTTATTTGATGTGTTGAAATCAAAAGATATTGCTTCAGGTTTACTACCTAGATTTTTATTATTTTCTAGCGAAATGATTAATCAAAAAGCATATGTAAAAAGAAATATAAAAAAAATTGATTATCAATTTATATCTGATCAAATTGAAAATATTTTAATTCCTGAAGCTTTCCCAATTAGCATATTATTACATGATGATGCGATTGAATATTATTATGACAAAATTGATGAATATGCCAATATTGCAAATGAAATTAAAAGATCAATATTTTCTCGAGTTTGTGAAAATGGATTAAAAATTGCTGGTATTTTAGCTGTATGCGATAATAAATTAAAACCAGTTATAAATATTAAACATTTGGAATATGGAATTGCTTTATCGAGTTATTCTGCTAGTCAATTATATAGTTTTGTTACCAGTTATATGAGTGAATCAACACGCCATACCCTTTTTAATGAGATTTTTAATTTTATTAAAAAAAATAATGGTTGTACTAAAACTATGATAAATAAAGCGTTTAGAAAAATTACACCTAGTCAAAGAGATGAAATTTTATTGGATTTAATACAACAAGAAGAAATTGAAAAATTCAATGCAAAAAAAGGAGAAAGAACTTTTTTTAAATATTATGTAATAAATAAATAAAAAAAGTTGTATTTTTATAAAAATAATTATATAATGATTAAATAAATAAAATATAAAATACTTATAATAATTAACAAGGATAAATATGAACAATCAAATATATTATATAAAAGAAGAAATTAAAAATTTAAATAGTTATGTTTTGAATGGCGATTCTTATTTACATTTAGATACATTAGAACATATAACTTGTGAAGAATATGACGCTATGCTTGCTAAAGCATTTAATAATAAAGAAGAAGCTATTAGATATTTATGCTTATCAATTATTGAAGAAAAATCTAAATTATTAATTATTGATAATGAGATTGAAAGATTAAAAAAATTAAAAAATAACAAAAAAAGAAAAATTGAAAATATTACAAATATGATTCGTAATAATTGCAATAGCAATATTGATTTTGAAGTTTTTCAATTATTTTTTAGAAAAGGTGTTGATAGTGTTGAAATAACAGATGAGTCAATAATTCCAAATAAATACAAAAAAGAAGTTATAACTTATCAAATTAATAAAAACGAAATTAAAAAAGATTTAAAAAATAATAATTTAATTAATGGAGCAACATTAGTAACAGGTAAAAAATCAGTAATAATTAAATAAAAAAAGGAGAATAAAAAAATGATAGATTTAAATAATTTAGAAACACCTAAAAAACCTAAAAAACTTATTGGCACTATTTATGGTGGTGCTGGTGTTGGTAAAACATATCTTGCAAGTAATTGTGAAAAACCTGTACTATTGCGTATCGAAGATGGGTCGGCAAGTCTTTCAGATCAAGATATAAAAATGTTGCCTTGTATCAATGAACCAATTGATGTGTTTATGCAAATAAAAACATTACTTGATCAAGATCATAATTTCAAAACACTGATTATTGATTCTGTAAGTAAATTTGATGAATTGTCAATTGCAGAATATTTATTCCAAAATAAAGGTTTAAAATTATCTGATAATGATTATGCGGGATATGAGTTTTTATATTCTAGACATAGAAGTTTATCAAATGCTTGTGCTAAATTATCAACAAATAAAAATATGAATATTATTTTTATATCTCATGAAAAAGCAACTCAAGTAGGTCGTGATAGTAAACAACTACAAATGACACTTAAAATGTCACCAAAATCAGCGCGTTATTATATTGATGATGTGGATTTTGTTGGGTATTTGCAACCTGCTGATTTAATATCTGCAGAAGGTAAAAGATCAAGAGTTATAAAAATGGATGTTGATTCTAACCTTAACAATCAATCAAAAAATAGATTTGACTTAAAAAATAGGGAGGTAATTGCAAAAAATACAACATTAGAAAATATCTTTTTAAACAAAAACCAATAAGGAAATAATACAATGAATTTTAATGATTTTAATTTTAACGAAGCAGTAATTAAAGATTTTCAAACATATGAAAATGGCGAATATCCTGTATGTGTTGATAATGCTAGTGTCGATGATTCGCAAAACCCTATCATTACTTTAAAAATTAAGCTTAGATTTTTATCTGGAAAATATCAAGGTAATTTTATATATGATAATTTATTATTAAATTCTGATGATACAAGTAATTTCAGATTATCTATAGCTAAACAAAGAATGAATGATTTTAATAATTTTTTAGAAAAACCTTTAAATTCTGCAGAAGAATTAATCGATAATTGTTTTATAATTGTAATTAAAAATACTACAAAAAATGACAAAACTTATTGTAATATTTCTTATTATAAAAAATATGATTCAACTATAAAAGATGATTCACCTATAAAAGATGATTTTAATATACCATTTTAAAAAAAAAGGACAATTAAAAAATGATACTTTATGATTATCAAAAAAATGCAGTTGCATCTACTTATCAATATTTAAAAGAGAAAAAAGGTGTATCCCCATTAATCATTGCACCAACTGGTGCAGGTAAAAGTATCATTATTGCTCAAATTATAAAAGATACATATAAGCATAAAAGAATTTTAAAATTAACTCACAAAAAAGATCTTTTAGTACAAAATTATAATAAAGTTTCTAAAATTATACCAAATATAGATATTGGTTTTTATTGTGCTGGTATGAAAAAAAAAGATACTAAAACAAATATTATATTTGCCAGTATTCAATCTATAGCTAAAAATATTAACAAATTTAAAGCATTTGATTTAATTCTTATTGATGAAGCTCATTTGATAAATATAAATTCAGAATCTCAATATAAAAAAGTTTTAGACTTTTTAAAAAAATGTAATTCAAATCTTAAATGTATCGGATTAACTGCGACACCTTATCGTGTAGATTGTGGATATTTATATGGGCAAAACAATTCTTTTTTTGATGGTGTAAGTTTTGATATTAAAATAAATTATTTAATTAAAAATAATTATTTATGTAATCCTACATCAATTGCTTCACAAGTTAATATTAATACTCAATCAATTCCAATTAAAAATAATAAATATAATCAAAAAGCACATGAAATGGCTTTTAGTCGTGAATTTATCAAGACATTACAAGAAATCACTTATAAAACTCAACATAGAAAAAAAGTAATAATTTTTTGTAGTGGTGTTGATCATGCTAAAAATGTACATTTACATATGCCTAATAGCGAAATTGTTACAGGAACAACGATTAACCGTGAAAAGATTTTATCAAGATTTTTAAATAATGAATTTAAATTTTTAATAAATGTTGATGTTTTAACAACTGGTTTTGATGACCCTGCAATCGATTGTGTTGTCATTTTAAGGGCAATATTAAGTCCAAGCTTGTTTGTGCAAATTTGTGGGCGTGGCTTGCGTATTGCTCCAAATAAAAAAGATTGTTTAATTTTAGATTTTGGTCATAATTTTGAGCGGCATGGTTGTATTGATGATATACAAGTTAAAATTCCAAAAGGAAAAAATGAAAAAAGAGAAAAAATAGAAAAACAAAATGCTAAAAAATGCAACAAATGTTGTGTTATTAATAAAATACAAGCTAAAGTATGTATTAGATGTGGAGAACCTTTTAATAATCAATTAACTAATTTTAATTATTCTGGTAATATATTAACTAATGCTCAAACATCTAATGTTATTAAAATTATTTATACATTTGTAAAAAATAAAAAAGATATAGAAATGTTGAAAATATCATATCTTATTACTGGTTTTAAAATTATTCAAGAATTTATTTGTTTAGATCATTATGGTTATGCTTATAAAATAGCAATTCAAAAAGTACGGGCTTTAAAAGGAACAGCCAAAAATATTAATGAAGCTAAATCACAATTTAAATTGTGGAAACAACCAACAAAAATTACTTATATAAAAAAAGATGGTTTTTATAATATTATTAATAAGGAATTTTAATTGCAAAATTACATTATGCCAATACATTTTATTATAGGCAAAAAAAAAATATTTTTAGGAATGAATTGGTATCGTAATGCTCATTATTTTTTACAAGCAAAAGTTAAAAAAATTTATCATCAAGAAATTATTAATCAAATAGATAATAATATTAAATATAATCAAATAAAACTTAAAATAATTTTAAATATAAATAAATTAACAAAAAAAGATTTAGGCAATATTACATCTATACATGAAAAATTTTTTTTAGATGCTTTAGTTATAAATCAAAATATAATAGATGATAGTTTAAAATATCATCTTGGTACGAATACTAGTTATATTATTAATAAAAATATAAATGTTCCATATGTAAATATTGAAATTTTAGAAATTAATTAAAAAATTATATAATAAATAAATAAATAAAAAGATTGTATTTTTATAAAAACAATTATATAATGATTATATAAAAACAATATATTGAGGTTATTTTGATGAATAAATATGAAAATAAAATACAACATGTTGATGCTAAACATATATCTAATGAATTAAATACATATAATAAAAAAATAAAATGTGATATAGATTTTAGTGAATATTATTTAGATACATTAAATGATTATGATCCAAAATGTATTTTATCTCCTATTTATGATAATAAAAATTTTTTAATTAGTGGTGATTTAAAATATAACGATATGTATCTTTTTGTATTTGAATGTTTTAATGATAATCAAATAGTTCAAGAAATTTGGCAAATCATAAAAAATAAATATTTTAAAGGTCAACCTTATAATATACATAAATGTCTTGATTATGATAATTATTTTTTTGATGAAAAATGGTGGGATAAAGAGTATCCTGAAATTTCAATATACATAAATGAAAATATTATTTTAAAAGTCAATATTAATATTTTTTTTACTATTGATTGGAATGCCAATCAATATAATTATGATGCTTATTGCTTACATAATTATACAGCTTCTGTATTACATATTGAAAAATTACAGAAATTATATATTATAAATAATTATACTTTAGAAAATAAGCATAATATTGAATATATACCAAATAATGAAATATAAATATAAATATAAAGGTGGTGAAATATGAAATTTTTAAGAAAAATTTTCGGTATAAAAAAATGGGTTACAATTACAAGTATTAATTATATTCAAACAAAAGATATCCATTATATGGAGATTCAAGAAAATAATAAAACTACTCTTGTATTATTATAAATTATTGTGGTGAGCTTGTTGTGCCACCTTGACTATCTATATGTGTATGTGAACTTAAATTAGTATTTGAATCTGTAAAACTTGGTGCTTCAATAGGTACATTACTAACCAATTTTTCATTATTTAAAATAAGTGTAGCATTATGATATTTAAGTTTTATATAATTGTCAGTTATTTCTATAACATTATCTTTAGTTTTTATAATAAAATCATTATTAATTGAAATTATTTCTACACTACCTTTTTCATTAAAAAATATATTATTTTTTTTAATATAATTTCCAACTTTTACTTCACCAACTTTTAAATTTTTAAATCTATTTTTTTGATTTACGGGGATACAAGCTGTTACACCTTGAGAATCTTGTATATTAAAAATAACTGCTTGAGTATCTTGTGAAGGTGCATTTGCACTTATACCATAAGGATAAATAGCATAACTATTAAATTGTGCATTAGCGTGGCTCACTGAATAAACATGTCTAGATTCATTATCTTCCATATTATCTAATGATATATAACCAATACGGATAATATTTTTAAATTTATTTATTAAAAAATCTAATATATTCATATATTAGTCCCATACAATTGATTATTTAATATACTTTCTTCAGCTATTAAATTGTAAGCGTTTGCTTGTACAAATTCAATAGCAACTGTATTACCATCAATGCCCATATTATAAGTTATATCATTTACGAGCATTGTTTCATTTATATTACAAGTATTATCTATTATATATATTAATTGATTTGGCTTAATAATTACTTTATTACCATTTTTATCAATAAAACTATGCCCATCTAAAACCACATTATATTGTCTTGAATTAGTTATTTGAGTTTGCATTTTCCAAGATACCAAATTTTTTAATTTTATTGGAGTGAGAGCTTCACTTTGAACTTCAAGATAATTTCTCCCAGTTCTAATTTTATTATCTGGTTTACTTGTATATTTTATATTACTTTGTTGTTGTGGTGTTTGGGCATTATCAATCAAATCTTGAAAATTCGGAATACTTTGATAAGTATAAGTATTATATAATTGTGAAAAATCATAATTAACTGAAGCTTTCCAAATATTATTTTCTACATTAATAATATTTTTTAATTGATAAGTATTTAACTCACTGAATTTTTTTCCTGAATTAGCAATCACAAAAGATCCATTTTCATCTGTCAATAATACACAATATTTTTTCATTGCATATTTATTTAAAAAATCTATTACAGCTTCCCCAGAAGAAGGTGCCGATATATCTATACTTAAAAAATCCGTAGTTGCTGAATCAATAGATTTATTTTTAATATCGTATTTTAAATTTTCAATATTAAAAACAGCGTCAACAAGTTGCATAAAATTTGTTATAGCTGTTTTTCTAAAAGATGTTGATATTTTACAATCTATTATATCACAAGTAATGTCTCTTCCAGCTAAAGAAATAGTATAATTATTATCTGAATATGAAATTGATTGTTTTTCAATATAAGCTGTCATGATTTTAATACCATCTGCCAAAATTTCAACTATAGAATTTTTAGTTATTACTAAACCTAATTCTTGAAGTTTGGAATATGTTAAATCTCCCCCAGCAACAAATTCAAATTCACCACAAAGTGATTTCATAGTTTTATTGACTTTCGCTTCAGTAAATCCACTAAAAATAGAACCATTTATTTTAATTTCGAGCATTGGTTAAAACCTTTATTTTTCCTTTTACAGCTATACTATCATTTAATGTATTTAAATTTTTAAGTGTATCTGCTTCATTAGAATCTCCATATAAATTATATGATAAAACTGAAAGAGGTGTATAAGTAAATAAATTAGTCAATATTTTATTTGATGTATTTAATATTTTTTTATCTGATAAATCACTATATACAGATCTTAATTGAGCAATATCATTAATTAAATTATGTGAAAAAGATTGTTTAATACTAGAGTTTTGATTTTCTAAACTATTGTTATTATTATTAATTTCATCAGTTGTATTATAAATTATTTGAGATGATATTCTATATTGAGTTACTAAAGAAGATTGTTTAACTGAATCAATAATTATATTAGCATTGCTTGTGATTTGTTTTTCTTCTTCTGTAATAGGATTAGATTGAACTTTAATATTGGGACTTAAACTATCTATTGCAAAACTTTTTTGATCACTTTGATTTGTTAAAGATGTAAAAGAATTAATTGAATTACCAAATTCATTAAATCTTTTTAACCCTGCTAACACTTGAATAATATCACTACTTAAATTATCTATACCACTGATTAAATCAGTAATTCTTATAATTAATGCAGTAGGATTATTTATTAAAGCTGTAATATTATCTATATCGTTTTCTATTTCTTTAATAAAATTTGCAGCATCATTTATTTCATCTGCTAAAGGAGATAATACTTTTTGAATATTTTTAAGTGTATTTATACCTATATCTTTAGCAGATTCATATGCATCTTTAAATTTTTTAAATATATTAATATTATTACCATTATCATTTATATCATTAATACAATCTGCAGCTATATCATTAATAGTTTGTTGAGTAATTTCATCTCCAGCGATAGGAAGTGAATTATTAATTGCATTAGATACTTCAATGGCTTCAAATGAAAAATTAGCTATTCCTAATTTTGCAAATGATTGTTTTAGTGAATATATACCAGTTGATACATTAATGGTACCATAAAATGGGTGAATTAATATATGAGTTTTATTACTTTCTAAAACTTCAATTAATTGATTTCTTTTAGTTAAATAATCGCCATCTTGTGTAGGGTCATATTCAATAATTCCATTAATGTTAAATTTTCTTAATGATTTACCTAAATCTTGTGCTTGTCTTCTATTTGTAGATATATATTCATAATATGTTTTTCTTCTACCACCTTGAGTAACATCATTGTTTAACAAAAATTTTATTCCATCAATCGATGCTTCCCAGGTTGAATTTAATAAACTCATTTATTACCTCCTATACGGATTTACGCCAACATGAAAATTCGATTTGCCACCACTATGATGTGTTTTTATTGATTTTATATCAGCATTATTAGATTCAATATTTAAATTAATATTAGAGGTCATTTGTTGATTTCCAATTCCTAAAAGATTATATAAAGTTTCAGTATTAGTTTGATTATGCATATTCATTTGTGGTTTTTCGGGTAATGTTTGATTATAAAAATCATATTTTCTTTTAGATAAATCGCCACCACCTACAACTTGCGGGGTTAACATTAAACTAGTACTTAAACCTAAAAATTTAGAAAATTCGCCCATTTTACTACTTAACCACCCCAACACACTTTTTAAACTTGTAAAAGGTTTAAGTAATTCATGACCCAAAACTTTTAAACTATTCATAAAACCTTGACCAGTTAATAAAGAAGCAAATCCTTTCCACATGCCTTTAGTTAATGCTAAACTTCCTCTAAATAGAGATAAACCTGCAATTATAGACAAGAAACCACTAGTAGTAGAATGATTTTGAGAAAAATTTCTAAATGAATTTGCAAAATGAGACATTTTATTACTTAATACATTAAGTCCATTATTTAAATGTGTTGAAGCTGCAAAACTTTGCCACATCGATGTAGTAATATCAAAAAATGCATTTTTAATTTTTATTAAAGGAGCAATGGTCCCTGTTTGAGTTAAAGTTTTAGATATATTTTTAGCATCTTTATGAGTATTAAACCATTCTTTTACTGCTAAATTTAATTCTTTGTTAGTCATAGCACCCGTAGAAATCATTTGATCAAAAGCTTGTCTTTCATAAGGTGTCTTAAAACTCATTCCTTGCATTTTAGCAAGAATACCTTTTAATTGTAAACCTTTATCATTTAATGAATTTAATATTTCATTTGTAATTTTTCCAGATTGATTGACTTGTGTAAATAATCTAGTTATTTCATTTGATGAGATACCTGTATAAGTAGATATGTCTAACTGTTTTTGTAAATCATTGAAAGAACTTTTACCACCTTTACCTTGTTCAAGCAATAATCTAAAGGAATTTGTTAATTCACTCATAGGCTTATTTGTATCTATAGATAATTGTCGCATATTTGACATATATTTATTTAAATTTTTAATATTGGGTAATAAAACTGATAATCTTTTTTGGTCTTGCTCTAAATTAGAAGCTTTTACAGCAGAACCCGCTACAATTCCACCAACTGCTAATCCTTTTAATAAATTATTATTACTTATACCACCAAAAGAACTTTTAATTTTGCTGCCAACAATAGCAACAGAATTGCCGATATTTTGCACAAATCTATCAAATAATGATAAATTATTAGTTTTAATATTGTTAGACATTCCTTTTAAATTATTAGATATTTTTGAAGTATTTTTTTTAACTGATTCAATATTTTTATTAAAATTTTTAGAAGAATTATTGGCTTTTTGAAAACTTCCACTTATTTCTTGATTAAAATTAGAAAAGTTTTTTTTAATATTATTTAAAGTTTTAGAAAATTCATCTATAGCTCTAATATTATATGATACTGAAAAAGCCATTTTTTAATTCCTTATATTATATATGTATTTTAAAATTTTGTTAATCTACCCAACCCAATATGTATATCTTGTCTGAATAGTTACCAACTATATTTTGACCAGTTCTAATACGATAAAATGTTTCTGAATTACCTTTAACATCTAATAATGCTGTAGCATAAACTGATTCTTCTAAAGAAAAATTATTATTAGCAGTATTGAAATAACCTTGACCTTTCAATAAATTAATACCATTAGCATTATTTCTATTAATACTTATCGAGCCACTATTAGCATTAGAAGTATTATTGCCTGTCATTTGGTACTCAAAATCAAAAGAATAATATATATATTGTTTTTTTGAC